>NC_043992.1:23352558-23600058 GCF_902150065.1 Myripristis murdjan
TTACTGTCTCGTATGAGGCTAAACCATGATTAGAAATATGACAACAGAGTATAATCCAGTAACTTCAGTACATTCTAATAAGCCTCAATATGATTCAGTGATAGTCCCGGACTGATAGTGTTGAACACTGGCATAAAATGACGTGTCAGGGCAAAGTATATTGACATGTATGTTGACACTTTCAGAACACATACTTGTCTTGATGCATCAAGAAATAAACTTGCTCCACAATAGACTTCACAGTACCACTGCTATGGTCACCTATTGTTAGAGTTTTTAAACAGAATAAATAACATGTTTTTTCAATGCATCGATTTGAAGTATAGTTGGAGAGGCCTCTAAACATCAATCAGCCCACGTAGCAAAAACTATGTTATGCATAAGCTAGCACTGGTAATACAGCTGTCAGCAGTTTGTATCATATGGGAATTCAGACATCTCACTAATCCTGCTCTTCCCTTCACTCTCTGAAATGAAAGGACCATAGATTATACTGAATGAGTGAGTATAATAAGCATATTAACCTTATCATGCTTGGTGGTATTTATTATGCACAGCTGTGGCATATCCACAACACTTCTCCAGGGATTTACAGGAGTCTTGCTGTGACGGGCCCTGTTTGACATTTGCCTGCTTCATCAGGGGTTAGGCAGCCTCACCTTGATTTTGTGGATGGATTTGCCCTCCTCCAGAGCCTGGGTCCACACCGTGATACCCCCCTTGGTGTAGGTCTGACTCCAGCCCTCCTCGCACAGACACTCTGCCTTGAAGCTGGCAAACGCCCGGTCATCCGGGATGGTCACACACTCACCAGACATGGCTTATTACCGGGGAAATCACCGGGATGCGACGGGGGGAGCTGCGCTAGGAGAGGGGAATACGAGCCTCCTGGGAGCCCAGAGCAAATATGGTGAAGCGATGAGATGAGAGGGAGGCAAGAGACGGACAGTCCTGTGCCGCTCTTCTGTGGGAATAACTTATCTAATTCAATTTCCTCCTTGCAAGAAGCTTTTGTAGGCTGCGCCGCGTCTTGTGATGATCTGTGTGAGTGTGGGTGTGAGCGTTCAGCAGGCACGGCAGCCGCAATCTGCCCGGCTCAAACTACTCAAACAAGCTGGAAACACGGGCGCACGCACAGGTGAAAGCATACGAAAAATAGTTCTAGTTCATGTCACGTGAACGGCCCATCCATTGATCAAGACGAGTTAAGTTTCAAGAGTCTTCTTCGGGAATAGCCGCTCCTCAGACAAACCATATGTTTCTATGTTTCCGCGCGTCTCTCTCTCTCTCTCTCTCTCTCTCTCTCTCTCTCTCTCTCTCTCTCTCTCTCTCTCTCAGTTCTGGTCTTTCGTAAGCTTATAATTTGCAGCAGCTCCCCATCGCTGCGTCGCTGCTGTTGCAGGTGGCGGAGCAGATGCAGTAAGGAATAGGAGGAGGAGGAGGAGGAGGAGGAGGAGGAGAAAAAAGCGGAATAGGCAGGCGATGCATCGAGGGCTGCGTTGTCAATCTGGGTGGGACCGCCTCCGCCAGGCAACATGCTTCCTTCCAGTGCTCCTGCAAGCTCTCCCTTCCGCAGAGATTCTAAATGAGTTATTTTTTTCCCCCCATTGAAGTGCAAAACTGACTTGAAGGTGACTGCTGTTTTTACTGTACAAGTCGAGTCACGGAGCTGCATCGTGCTGCAGTGGCTGAATGAAAGAAGATAAAACACACACCAGGCATTATTAACTTAGCCTGTCTGAAACAAAAGTGAAAATGCAAACTTTTACACATAATGACAAACCACAACACATATACATGTTTAAATAAACTATTATAAATCACCCTCTCCACCTCTTTAGTTGTTGCGCCACATGCAACCCGAGCATCCTCGAAAAAATACCACTTTTCGAGTGTTATTTGCAGCTTTGTTGGGCAGCTAATGTGCGTTCGCCTAATAAATTATAGAATTTCCCACAGTACTTGAACACAACCCGCACTGACACACCAAACACGCGCACCTTTATGAACAAGTACATGGAACAGCGGGGGCGCGCCTGCTTGCCTCTCTCAGCTGACGTGGAGATTGTAGCGACTCTCTCTCTCTCTCTCTCTCTCTCTCTCACACACACACACACACACACACACACACACACACACACACACACACACACACACACTCACTCACTCACTCTTCTTACCTTTCGTATAACGTGCTATGGAAAAAAGATGCTACCACCTCCAATATAATAAGGCATAGACAGATTATAATGAAGGCTTTACAAGAAAATTACTTTCAGAGATACCTGTCTGTGTGTCTGTCTTCCTGCGTGTTCTGTTGCTCCTCCTGCCCGTCTGTCACTCCTGTGTCAGTGGCCTGTGGCACTGCTGTCCGCGGACTGTAAGATATATGGCTTGCAGACACACTGACAGGCTGCACCAGGATCAATCTTACAGCTGTGGATTCAGTGACAGATCATTTGCATTTTATGAGGGACATCTTGGACTTTGGGTCATCACCATAGATCAGGAGAAAGCTTTTAACAAAGTGGAACATCAATACTTACTCAATATGCTTGCAGGGTTTGGGTTTGGGACAGTAGTGCAAAAAGTCCTCAAATCCTTTATCTATGTAAAAGTATATACCGTGATGGAAAAATACACCAGTAAAAGTCCTGCATTCCAAATTAGCAATTGTGAAAAATGGTAAATTATTCTTTAAAGAAGTATTTTAATATTGTAGCTCTGACCACAGTACTCCATATGCAGTTGGCTAGTTTAATTCTAAACATCAGTTGTTTTTGCATGTAAACCTTGTTCTGCAATGTAACCCCAGCCCTCAGACTGAAGTGGTGCAGTGAAAAGTGCATTTCCCCCTGAAATGCAGTGCAGTAAAGGTAAAATTTTAATGCAATTTTCACTAATTTTATTGTCAGCATGGTGGCTCAGTGATTAGTGCTGTTGCCTCACAGCAAGAAGGTCCTGGGTCCAAATCCTGGCAGAGGCAGGGCATTTCTGTGTGGAGTTTGCATGCTCTCCCTGTGTTTGCATGGCTTTCCTCCAGGCACTCGGGCGTCCCCCAACACCAAAAACATGTATGTTAGGTTTATTCTCCTGTCAGCACCCTAAACCAAGGCACTTAGTCAGGTCAAATGCAGAAAACAAATCCCCTGACAGGGATGAATAAAAGATAACTTAAAGTCAAGCAAAGTGCCAGTACCTCAAAATGGTACCAAAGGTCAGTACTTGAGTAAATGTACTTAGTTACTTTCCATTTCTGGTTTGAGTCACATTAGTGTGTTAGTCAGGATTTTATAGTGATCGCCCACAGGGACATTGCTTCGTGACTGGGAGAATAACTAAGCTGGGTCAGTGTGGTCCAAGAGGGTGGAAAACCCCTCTGAAGTTGCACAGCAGGCAGAAGTGACTTTGTTGAGGCTTGTGGGGAGGTTTGTGAAGGAGGTGTTGAAGAACTAGTAGACGATGCACTGGACTAATTTGAATTGCTGCAGACAGAGGGTCTCCTGCTCCTCCTCCCACAGGTTCCTGCTGACAATTAGGCCTAGCCAGAAACTGAGAAACCGCTGATTCTGTCTACTCTGATCCTGGAGAGAGCCCGGAGGCGGTGAGACCTCACCAAGGTGTGATGACAAACAGCGGAGGGTAATTCATGGCAGGGTTGGGAAGTGGGTGTCCTTTGTGTGTTTTTCATAGTGAAACTCTTGTGCATGCTTTTTATAAACACCACCTTCCTGTATGCAACTGTCATGTTTAAATTGATCTCCGGTGTTAAGTTTTGGGAGGTCTTCACCTTTCATCATCAGGCTAAATGGGCCGTTTGGCTGCCCTGCAGAAATAAGGCAGGAGGTACTGGGCCTGCTGATCTGGTGGCTGTGTTTAGGGAGAGGATTACAGCACATGTCTGGGTTACATGCACAGTTGTTTGAGAAATGACATTGCTGTATTTGCCTTGGAAGGACCTAAATATCTGAATGTGGTATGTCAGTTTGGCTCTGTTGCTGATAGTGTTTCTGATGTTGTTGCTGTTACTGTGTTCGTATTGTCTGTTTTTTCTCTCTGTTTTGGCACGGTTGTGTTTTGGTCTCTTTACTTCCTTGTGTTTTGTTGCCCTGCTCTGTGTGCCCCCCTTGTCTTCCAGTTGCCGTGCCCAGCTCATCCTCACCTCCACACCTGCCTTGTGTTTTTCTTGTTGGCCCTGCCCTGCTCCCAATGTTTTCCTTCATTTTAAGAGAAGGGTTTATTAAAGAAACAAAAGTTTCTTTCTCTCTCCTGCTGTCTTCCTCTCTGTTTTTCTCACACAAACCGTACCTTACCTGCAGACACACACCATACATTTGTGCAAAAAATATTAAATACTGACAGGGCAGGTAAGGTAAGTTTTTTTTTTTTTTTTTTTTTTTTAATCTACAGGTCATTAATCACCATGCAACCATCACTTCCTGTATGTTAATGTATGGTGAGATATTTTTAGTAGTTGGTGACAGGGCTAGATAGTCTTCTACAGTCAAACTACTGTCCCTCCTCTCCTCTTCCACTGTGTGTACCCACTGCTACCATTACATCACTTTATACACAGTTACACATTACACTGCATATCCACCTCTTACAGGCTCTTGGTACAGGTTCTTGGTGTAGTCATTCAATGTGCTGATGTTAATTGTTTGACGTTATGTTGTCTTTTGTTGTGTGTTTTTATTGGACCTTGTGTCTGTCAATAAAATAAATAAAGAAAGAAAGAATTGGGCAAAATGTAGCCACCTTTCTCTTCTGGCATAATGTTTACTTGCCTACTAATTACAATGGTTTTCCTATGGCAGGCAATTGACATTCTACACTGCACACACTACTATGGTGGCAAGCAGCCACTCTATTAAAATGTCCACAAGTAAAACAATGAAGCCTTACAAGCTCCAGGTGTGATTTTCCATAATTGATGCTGTACTCTGATCTGCCTTGTGACAGGCGAGGGAGAATTTCCTTATTGGGACAAATACAGTGTCACATCATTGTAGCCAAGATACAAAAGAACAAAGTCCCAACAGCTCCGTGTCCAGAGGATAATATGCATTTAATTTTTTTTACACATAAAGTAGCCACTGGTTGTGATCATAACATGCCCACATCCTTAATAGTTCCCATCTCTTCTCCTGTAGAGTGCAAACCTGATGTCCTCTAGGTGCTGTTTGTAGGTTTCCACATAACTCTACTGATATGTGAATTGGGCTGAAATACAAGGCCAACTCTTGGTATCAATCAGAAGTTGCTTTTTTTTCTCACAGACTGTGTTTAAAGACAAGCTGGCATATTTATATCAGGCTAATTTACTATTGCAGGGGGTAATAAATTTCTGGAAACATTTCCCCTCCACTTTGAGTTACAGCTGGGCTTTCATGTGCACTGGAGTGTGTGTGTGTGTGTGCATGTGTGCGTGCGTGTGCGTGTGTGTGTGTTTGTGTGTGTGCGTGTGTGCTTGGTGTACTTCTACATTTAGGTTTGGAGGGAGTCCAGAGTGGATCAATTTCTCTTCAGGTGTAGAAAAAGCCTGAGCACTTTATTGCACTCTGATAGAAGATCAAGATTTGAGTCCATTCGTTCTTCTAAAACTTGCTTACCTTTTTTCTTTGTCATTTTCTATCACTTTCTTTTGCTTTTATGGTGCAGTACATAAATTAAAAAACTGCCGCTAAGTTGTTCCCAACATGAGGTCTATAGCCTACTGTTTCTGAGGAGGATGACTTTTCTTCTGTTCACTTACACAAATGCACTTGTCTTCTCTCTTTTCTTCCACAACATAAAAACAGAGTGGAGGGTGCAGAGGGTGACACTGGAGGAGGAGATGGACATTGTGGAGGTGGCAAAGGAAGAGTTAGCAGAAGAGGAAGAGGGCCTGTGCGAAGCAGAACTGAAATAAGATTAGTTACACTACATATGGGGAGATTAAATAAGCAATTACAGCTTGGAGTGTGAGTGGTGAAAAAAAGCTGATGAAACGAAAGAAGACATGTAGGGCTGTTAAGGACAACAGGTGACAACTGAAACCAGGTAACCTTGACAGAACAAGGCATTTTGTATGGATGGGGTGCATGGACTGATAAATTGATGAATGCATGGGTTAAAGGGGGAATAGTCTTATGTTTCAATGAGAATGTAATATTGCTAATCACATTGGGTCCCAGGGCAACATTGACATTGTCCAATCTGCAACCTGCTGGGAAACCTCAGTTGTTGCTGTAGTGTAATTTCTACCCCAACTCTCTGTCATAGTATCTTTTAGTGGTTAATCATACATAGCCTAAATCCACTGTACTACACGAGATACCTTTTTTTCTATGGCTGCTTATTGCTTCTAAATTCTGCACTGTGCAATATGATCCCTATATTGTTCTCTGCTTTGGCGCCATCTGGCGGTCACTGACTGTCAGAGGAGGGATGCTTTGAAAAAACAAGTGTGTGTCATCAAATCCATGTCACTGACAGTCCTCTAAAGACAACAATGTGTATACAGTGAACATGTTTATGAAAGGCCCGACAACAACCCTATACTGTTGTTGTGATACAATGTGGAAGCTGCTCGCTGAAACGTGAACCAAAGACAGTGTGGGCTGGTTACCAGTAAATGTCACAACCTGTATGCGTTCCATGCGTATGGAAACCTGATGGACACCCTTTTAAACTGTAATATAAATGGTAAACAAACATGATGGGCGTCCAGTATACAGCCTGTAGTCTGTAACGTTAATTTATTCAAGCAACATCATATATACTCATAACCGACACACAGCATCAGAAAACAGGAAACTGTTTAATTTCTATTTACAATGCAAATTATTGTGTCACGACGCCTGCAGTGGCTTATTACGACCTCTTCGGCTAAACAACAATATATAAGTTTCTGTACTGAGTGACAGAGCCTCAAGCAGCGCCGTCTCCTCCTGCCCACCTGATGTAACTATAAGCGAGGGCAATTAGCTTCCATCAAAACTACACTTCCCATGGTGCACCGCGCGTTCTGGTGACATCCACGGCACGCCGCGATGAGTAGCAGCGGTTGTTTTCGTCCCGCTGCTGATTGTTATTAGCCGCCTTCAACGGGGGTATAAACCGTTGTAACGGGCGGATTGACGCCGTCTTCCCGGCCTGCTGGGGATTTGTTGTTATCTGGGATTACTGTCGAGCCGAGGTTTTTCACCCCAACCTCGTTTTCGGTGAGTTTTAACGCCATGTTATCATCGGTACCGACCAGGCTGATTGCCCGAAGGTCGCGCAGCCTGTCACCGTGCAGCCGCGTGCTTCAGACCAGCGCCGGTGGTGCCTCGTGCCAGGCCATCCGGGAGACACCGGCAGAGACCAACCGGAACCCCATCGTCTCCACCTCCCGGGTCTCCAGGAGGGGCATTTTAGCCGAGGAAGCTGCCAGTGCCAATGTGAACCCAGCGGTGCAGTACCACCACCTCGCCCCTAGGTGGCTCTCCAACCTGGAGAATCGTCGCAGCTCCTGGGCTGCTCTGGCCAGCAGGGGGCGCAATAACAACAAGTACTGGGAGGAGAGCAGGCAGAGGCATGAGGAGGACGGCCGGGGTCACGGCGGGGGGCCAAACCCGTATGGAGTGGCTTCTGCTGGGGTGCTGTCAGCTGCAGCCGTGGCCTTCTGCCTGAAGAAAGACTCTGACCACAAAGGTACACCTCAGCAGCTGGAATGTGTGTGTGTGTGTGAGTGTGAATGTGAGTGGGCACAACAACAAGTGTTTGAGTGTGTATAGTTTAGTATATGTGGGTTTCTCTCTGTGTGCATGTGTGTTTATAGTTTTCACTATTTATTTTGGTAATGTGTCTCTGTTTTTTCCAATTTTAAGGTGATGCGCTTCTGGAAGCAGCAAGGACCAATAATGCTGAAGATGCTGCCAGGTAGCGCTCTCTCTCTCTCTCTCTCTCTCCCCCCCACACAGACACTCACACATTCACGCCTCAAAATCTCACACACACAAGTATAAGCATTTCAGAAGTGTATAAAATCTATATCTAAAATGCAGACATCATCAAATGTAGCTGCTACCACCTCATTAAGCTGTGGAAGTGATTTAAGAACCTGATCCACCTTATGTGGCCTAAATCATGCAAATATATATGCACCCAAAGACATGAATGCATATACACATCTGTCACCAGAGCAACACGTCTCAAGCCCCAGGCCCTTGTTTTTATATTCATGTCCTCTGTGCTCAACACTTATGGAGGTTATATCAAACCAGTGGATGCAGAGCTCTCAGTAACTATGGCTACGTTCACACACAGCTGTTGACAGTGAACTAGTTCTGATGGGTTTTTTTTCTCAGATCTGATCTTTTTGCCTTGACTGTTCACATTTATCTTTGTATGTAACCTGTGAATCACATCAGTGTGACCACATGTTCTCTCCCACATGGACACACTTACAGCAAGTATTCATGCTAATAAAAGACAGTCCATCATCAATGTGAATGAAATGGTGCATTCATTTCTTGAATTGTTTGCTGTGGTCACAGTCCATCAGCTGTTCAGGCTGAGGGCTGCTCTGATCCTCCATATTTGGTTTTGTTTATTACTGCTGACAGTGAAATAATAATACACATAGCTGTCACATCAGCAGAAATCAGCAGAGTGTAAACAGCAAAATTGTTTTGCTGTTTACACTCGCCAAAAAACAAAACAAAAAAAAAAAAAAAACAGGTCTGTGTCACATTTGAGGGAAAAATATGCAAGCGACTTTCTACTGACTGTCTGAACGTAGCCTAAGAAGCAAGTTTGTCATAAAGATGTAATGATTTTGTACCAAAAATGAAATCCATGGCTCTGCACTCCTCAGTTCAGGAAACTATACAATTGTGGTTAACCATGCATTTATTTACAATATTTATTGTTAACTCACCATAGCTGAAAACCTGAAATCTGAGACAGTTCAGTTTTTTTTTCAAGCAGAGCGACCATGAAAAAGGTGAGCTGTTACCCCCCTAGTTTGTTGAAGTTAATAAGTAAGTGAGCTGGCATGGAACTCGCTTCCCAGAAAGCAGCAGTTACAAGCTGCACTTCTGCAATTTAACAGCATTATCTAATTTCTAATAGGTTTGTGATAGAGTAGGGATTGTTATTTTTTCTGAGCTTTGGCCCCCAGATTTTCAGGCTTTTTGTTCACACCACTCCTCTTTATCCCCTCACCATTTCCTGTTTTTTGTTTTTTCCAGTACTTTTTTGAGCTTACAAATGATGCAATCACAGATCACCTGCAGATGCCATGTGCCAGAGTTGTTATACATGTTATTTGGTTATGTCACTGTGCTTGTAGTCCCCTAAACAACCACTAGATGGAGAAAGAGGACTTTCTGTCAGTGTGTGCGTGTGTGAGAGACAGAGAGAGAGACCGAGAATGAACAATTAGTTGCAGCACTGAGGTCAACCTCAGCCATACTGATTTTGCTCAACAGTGTGATTTGATTTTTTCCCCTCTTTCTTGGTTTGTGTCCTTTTCCTTGTCCATTTTCTCTCACTATGCATTCTGTCCTCTATTTAGCCTCTCTAACACACAAATTAATACACACATCCGTGCACAAACACATTCTCACACACACATTCTCTGAGACTGATCTTAAACTCAAACATACTTCCCTCCGATTTCCCAGCACACTCAAATTCAGTCACCCAAAACGGATGGGGCAGGAGGGTGTCTCTCTTTGTGTATGTGTGTGTGTGCCACCAGGCCTATAGTGCTTCTTGGTACCATCTGTGTTCTTGTTAAGAAGATCCGTCTGCTCTAATGACTGCACAAAGTGGCTCATGTTATATTATTTTGAAGAACATAATGTCTCACCTTTTCAAGACAGAGCATGGAGATTCAGGCAGATTTGCACACACAGGCTGAACCTGAACCTTCTTGTGTGAATTTATCCTCTGACTGCAAAATGCTAATAAAATTACCTGTACTTTTACACAAAAACACACATCACTACATGTGTTGTTTGATGGCCCTGTCAGTCAGGACAGAAAAGTTACATGTGTGTTTTTCTCCACTGCGTGTGTGAGAGACGGTGACTGTGTGTGTTTGTGTGCATCATTTTCTGCATATCCATGCAACATGCATGTGTGCAGATATATGTGTCTGAATCTATGTGTCGTTGGGTGTGTGCATGTCTGTGTGTGTGTGTTTATCCATGTGTGTCTCCATGTGCAGGTTTGGGTTACCTGTGCCCATGTGGCAGATGGTGTGTAGGTGAGAGTGCAGTAAAAGAGACAGACAGAAAGACAGTCAGCGGGTCACAGATGTGTTAAGTGCTCTGATTGAGTGTGTGGAGGCGGTGGAGTGTCAGGGTGTGTCTATGCAGAGGCAGCGGAGAGGAGAGAGGCAGCATTTCCACCGCTGTTTTAAAACAAATTCTGCCGCAACTTTGGTGACAAGTTCTCATCTTAATAACATTTGACCAACAGGAGGAGAAACAAAACACTGAACTGACACAGGCACGTGTAGGTTTCCTTTATTAAGAAACAACAAAAGTGAAATCTGACGAGTTTTTCATGACTACTTCTGATTCGTCAGTTAATCAGTTTGTCAATTCACAGAAAATTCATTTGTTGTAATTTTTAATTAAGTAATCATTTTAGTCATTTGTCAAAAAGTAAAAATCTCAAATGTAGGTGCTAGTTACAGCATCACATATGCTAAGCTTTGCTTGGGTTTCTCTTGGTTTCTTATCATTGCAAAATTAACACTGGAGTTTTTTTTGTTTTGTTTTGTTTTGTTTTTTGCTACTGGTCAGAATAATGAAGTAATTCAAGGACATAATTTGGGTAACTTGTGATGGACAGTTGGTGACAGTTGGTAGTTTGGTAATGATTTTTCAGTTAATCGTAAAAGTCAAATAAGCCTTAGTTGTAACCCTACTGAAGACTAATATTTTTTTTTGGAAAGGCCAATATTTTGTGCTGATAGTCAGGATATAGAATTCAGCTTTTCATCCATAATGTTATTTTAGCATAGGTTGAAAAGCCTCTGAAGCAGCATTTAGACAGTCATGTGGCCCTAAAACACTGAAACCCATACCAGTGAAGTACTTGATTTGACGTGATTTAGCAGCTCTCTGGCTCGGGGAGGCACGTTTCATCACAGGTTTCACAGACTGACACCTGAGAGGCTGTTTAGCAAGACCATATCCTCCCTGCCATCGTATCAGCCGAGGTAGATTTTGACTGGCTAGTGTTCAGTTTTTTATAAAGGATCGATTTGGCCTTTTAGAAAATTTGAAATGCTGAGTCTTGTTATTTATAATTGTAAATTTAAGTTGACTTATCAACAGTTGTATTTTAATCATAAACCATTTATAATGGTTTTTAAGAGGCAAGAAGCTGCAGCGGAGTGGTACATGTCTCATTATTATGAATGATGGGTGTCAACATTCAATAACACAGCATGGGCTAAAAAATAATGAGCTAAAAAGCCCAAATTATTAATGGTCTAAACCTTGAACCACAACCAATAAAAGCTGGAATTTGTTCGGTCTGATATGTGAGTTCTTGATTTCCCACAGTCCCCCTCTGTTAGACTGACAGGTGAAAGAGCTTAAAGCAGCTGAAGTGCTGCACTCAGTCCTGAAGCATTTGTCCAAACCCCGATGTCACACACAGACAAGGCAGTGAAAACAGGGCCAGAGAGCAGCGGAGCCCAGAGCAGACCAGACAGAGGCCACCGTGTTGACTGTAAACACACACTCTGTCTGCCTGCCCAGCGCAGGAGGGGACCGACGGATCGCTTACACACAGCACACACTTACAGCGACCCTCCCACTCCAGCACCTGATGTCACACCCTTAGGCACAGAGCTGAACACACACCTGGCTCACACACACAGACACAGGGATCTAATGTGTCGTTCCAGAGAATGACAAAGGGGACAAGAGTTAGTTAAATGGCGTGCCTGTCGAGGCTCACAATTCCTCAGTTTTACACAAGATACGTTTTGTGCAGGGCTAGGCGATATGGCAGAAATCAGTATCATGACATAAGGATTATTTCAGGACTGATATTACAATATGACTCATGTATAATTATAATATAAAAAAATATATATTAAGTAATAGTGATGGGGAAAAAAATCCTCTCACTTAAATATTGCATTTCTTACAATCCATCTTAAAATCTTCAAATCCACCTAAAAAGGGATAACAGGACTGAATGTATTCTTGTTTGAGTATCTGTCTTTGTTAAGTCAGTGTGAATATCGCAGTGCAAAAGAGTGAATTACAACACACTGTGTTTCTTTTTTCCCCATCAGGCTGTTGCGTGAGGGGGTTGACCCCAACCAACGCCACCGTCTGGGCTGGACTTCTCTCATGGTTGCTGCCATGAACCGACAACATAGGTCTGTATGTGTGTGTGTGTGTGTGTGTTTCATTTGCCCTTGTTAATTTGAATGCGCTGAACACATTGTGTGTTTCAGAAACGGCTTGAGAGAGTCTGTGGGTGTTTTCCTCACTGACATGTGTGTCTGTATTACTAATGTGTCATTTTAATATTAAGCAGCTGTGTGTGTGTTTATATGTGTGTGTGTATGTGTGTGAGCAGGCGTGCTGAGCCCTGCCCATCCAGGAGTTGTTACAGTAGGTCTTCTGAAGTGCAAAGTGCTACTTTCAGGCTGACAGACGGTCTTTACCCGGCCCCCATCCCTCTGTCCAACAAATTAAATTAGCCCCCTGGCCCCCGAACACACACAACACAGAGAGGGGCCGAGGTTAAGACTCGGCCAAATCCAATTTATAGAGAGTTTTTTTTTTTTTTTTTTTTTTTTTTTTTTTTTTTTTTTTTTTTTTTTGGACGCTCCATCAGGACTCTGGTAACATTTTTGTTCAGGGAGCTCATATGTTCCTAAATTTGTGAGCACAGGAGAGCAACTGAGAAGCGTTACATGAAAGTAATTGAAATTGACTTTTCCTACCGCAAACCTCAACTTTAACATTTGCTCCCTTTTTTCAGTTTTTGTGGGTCGATTGAATTGATACTATTGAAATGGTCAGGTCGTAATCATTCAGGCTGAATGCCATGACAGGCCTCCGGCGTAAAGATAGCAAACAAACAGGAGGACACACACCGTCACTCAGGAATGCAGTTTTAAGTCTTTTGAGCATATAAGTTTTATTAATTTCATAGTGTGGCTTGCTGTTGTTGGGCCCTTTTTTCATTGTTTCTGAATATATCGCTCGTCTTAGTGCAGCGCTATCTCCTGACCCACCTGTCACTGCACAGCTTTGCATGTTATCCATCTAATTACAGGCTCTCAAGCATTTTACTTCACACACTGTCCTGCCACTGACCCACCCTAAGAGGCAAAGATGATCATACTATTTGATCATTGTACCATGTGGTAAGGATATGTGTGTGTTTATGCCTCGTGTGTGTGTGTGTGTGTGTGTGACAGAAGTTGATGTACACTGTGTGTCATGTGTAGAGTGATACAATGTACTGTGTGCACAATTTTTTGTTACAGATTTTGCTTGTATGTGTCTGTGTGTATACACGCTATTTGTACCAACTCTGTTTGTATAGCATGTGTGTCACTATGTGTTGTGTGTGTGTGGTGTGTGTGTGTGTGTGTGTTATGAGAGCTATAACTCAACAAGGCGATGACACTCCTCTGTGTTTAATCCCGTCTTGCAACCCCCCAGTGAGCCGTCGCTGCTGCAGGGAAGACAGAACACCGATTCACACACATCATTCACACACCGCTCTCTCTCTCACAGGCACACACACACACACGCACACACACACACAAACTTCCATATACCCAAGTGAGGATATGCACGTACAAACACACATAAATATGCGTCGCACACACTCAGACAGGGGGAGTTTATACCAAATATCTTCCGGGGCTTCTGCCTATTACTCAGTCACACACGACTTTATTTGCAGCCACTAAGTGAAAACTCAGGGAGCATTACTCAAGAACGAGGGTCTAGCCCATAGCCAATATGTCAGCATAGATCTCATTGTTGAATGATTCCTCCCCTCGTCTCGCACTATATTTATATTTTCCTCGGCCCGGAGTGATAAATGTATTTCAAGAGGAGCGGGTTTTAACCACGAAGCCATTTCTGGGGAAACTGCAGCAGTCCTATGACAACTTCGAAGTGTCGTGTCCGCAGGACGGCTCAGCTTGTATTCAGGGGTCGGGGTGAGGCTTAGGGGTGGAGTAGAGGGGTGTGTGTGTCAGAATTAAGGGTGGGACACCAGTTGGGGGAGGGGGTGTGTGTTTGCTTAACTTTGATGTAGAGTTAAATCAGGGAGGCGCGGGGCCAGGCCCTCTGTTTACACTCTTTTAATACACAATGCCCATCTCCATCTCTCTTTCTCTCCCTCCATCCCTCCCTCCCTGCTTTCACGTGCACAATGAGCGTCCAACCGAGTGTGACGCCTGTTGACCGTTCCGACCTGTCAGCCAAGTGACTCGTTGGGGGGCGGAGGGATGATAGAACAAGAAGATGAGTGGCTTGTTGGGAAACGGGAGAGGGAGAGAATAGTTTTGCCATGGAAAAAGAGGGTTGTGGAGTGGGATTATGGATTTGGGTCTGGGATTAAGTAGGCTGAATAGCAGCAGGACGGGTGAGAATCACCAGAGAGCTCTCACTAGAATATTAAGACAGTATTTTGGTCACGATACAATGTTATTGTGATGGTGAGCATTTGGTAATGCATTTCTGTTTTTATGAGTTCAATTTTGCATAAACCTTTGGAATGTTGTCCAAATCTGCATTTTTGCAATAAATTTTAAGCTGTTGTTCAATAGAACATGCAAGGCCCATTATTCACATGACAAATGCATCTTCCACATCATTTTTCTTATCTTTAACTTCACCGCATGTTTAATTTTAGTGACTTTATAATGAAATTTTAGGAGTCAGGAAAAATCTTCATTAGTTTGTAAGATTTTGGTTGTAATTCCAGGCTTTAGGGCCACAGAACCGTAAACCCTCAAATAACTATAATGCTTCGCACAACATTCCTCAGTCAAGTTCACACATCTTAGCCCTTTGCCCTGTTGAAGGCCGACTGGTAAATGGGGACGTGTCCTGCCAGAAAGTACAAGATGCCTGTTCGACTAAAAATACTTCCTGGAAATCACTCAGCATGCACCACATCAAATGATGCAGAAAATGCTGCATGCTACATGCTTTTTGCATGGACCTTGATGGTTAAAAACCATCACAATCCAGTGATCTGCATGACCTACATTCTTTGGGTCAAGATATTTTATGGGTCAAATCTCATTGTAGGGTTAACTGTCAAGTTAAACACCAAAGCTAATTTTCAAAGTTTTTTTCTTTCTTGATGACGATATGATAATTTCCATAACGGTACTTAGAAGGCAAACCAGCCACATTTGACCATGTTTTATTTATTTGGCATAAAGATAACAAAGTAAGTAATTAAGTGTGGTGAACCCTTCTTCCTGGCAGCCAGCTGACCCCAGGTGTTGGCCAGGTGAGGTGGGGTCAAGTGAGGTCCAGCGTCTGGGACAGGTGGTCAGAGATATGGATGGTCAGCTAAGCTCAGGTGTCTCATCTTGCCCTGTGGAGGCGGAAGTGTCTGCTTCCTGTCCTCCCTCCAGGGCAGGACGCGAAACTAACACCAGCCACCAGGCACACATTGGCAAACTTTGACTGCAGCTGGAAAGTTACCAGCCACAGAGTCTGCTTTGGTTAACTCTTTCTGCTGTAAGAGGTGGTAAAACAGCAGTTCTTTGTTGTAGTGAGCAGGTAGACCCTCCTTCAACTAAGAACCAGGTTTTTAACTCTCTGTGTCCCTAAACATATGTCCTGCTGAAGTGTCTTTGAACAAGACATTGAATTAGACAGCCCTGCAGTCACTGCTCTGTAGCTGAACCTGAACTCTCTAACATCCTTGTTGAGGGGGGCAAGAGAAAAGAGAAAACAGAAGAAAAGACAAATTTTGTACGGGAATCAGTAAAGTATTACATTGTTACATTATTTCAATAGGGGTATAAGGATTTGCCAAATCCATGGTTCCGTTCAGATCTCAAATTTTGTTTGTTTTTTATTCTATATTTTAATGATCCAAAAACATTACCTTTCAAAAGAAACCCTGTTTAATGCATAAAGTGCTGTATGACATTTTAAGATATTAGTTAGAATTAGTTTTAGGATTTTGAACTAGTCATAATTCCCTCTCTGATAACTATTTTATATTGCTGTGAAACATTTACAAATTTCTCCTTAATACAACTATATCAATCTGTACTATATTTTTTATCCAAAAACTAAACAATAATCTTTCACAAGATTACATTTGAACACGTCATAATAACATAATTATTTATCTTTTCCCAACGCTCATTTTTTCTGATTAGAGCTTAAATACATCATGTTGTTACTCGATGCAACCTCTCAATAACAAGGAGCTTAGAGCAGCTCAGTGAAACCTGGTCTCAGGAAACTGTGACCCAGTTCCAGTTATGATCCTTATCCCTGCTCTGTCCCGACTTGTAGGCCGACTCGGGTAAGATGCAGCTCCACAATCTTGGTTGTCGGTTCATGTGTCATCTGTGACACTGCCTCCATTTATGCTCATCAAATAGTGCAACAGTTTTGCTCACTTCACTGGGGAAATGGTCGGTAACATGGGAATATTGCAGAATGCAAGAGATCAGCAAGACAGGAGACACTCAGTTGTGGTGGAAAACACTGTCGGTAGTTGCTTTAGGTGCCAAAGTTTAGACACTTTTTACTGTGATCTTGAGGAGCCTGTCTCTTCTTCTTATCTCTGCTCCCTTCCTCCATCTTGCTACCGTTGTTTTCAGCTCACACAGTCAAATCATGTCTTTGTGTCACAGTAATTATCGTCCATGCACTCCACAGTATATAGAGTTTAATGCAGCAGACCTGCTATCTTCTGTCTCAGGGCTGCAAGATTGAAGACGGAACCGCAACTCGAGACCATGTTTGTTTATAAGTTTGGTCTTGGTTTCAGAACAGTTACACCCCTAATTTTCAATATCCGAACTGTTAGTGCAGTGGTCGCCTCAAGGTTAAAGATAGGTTAGGCTGACACATAGAGGCTGAGGAGATAGACCAGTAGAAGTACGACAGAGGGAGAAGGTGATGAGGGTGTTCACTCCGCAGTTTTCTCCCACATTAACTCACTCTCACTTTTCCATCCGTTAGCTTTTTAGAATTAGCTTTTAATTTTCAGAGGATATTGTTTCAGTTCTCTTGAAATCAGATTGTAATAGTAAGTCTATTATTTTAATTTTTGACCCAGTCCTTTTGAAGTGTCAGTTTAACCTTGTTACCCTCTGCATGCCTTCAGTTTGGCCTCAAATTAGTGCTGCAGCTCTCTTACTAAATGTCCCAAATAAAGTTAGCCACTTGATCATCAGTTGATTACAAAACTGTAAACTGTTTATAAGAGCTCATTAGTAACAGGACCCTCTTTTATAATTAAATCCCCTTTCATCTTTTTGTCCACCCTTCCCTCCTTCACCCTCTCCTCCTCCTCCTCCTCTTCCTCTCTGCAGTTTTTCTCTTTATCCCTCCGTGTTTACCTTTCTGATGCCATTAACCCTGTTGAGACCATCTCGTTTCTTCACACACCCCTGCCCAGCCTCGTGTGACCAACCATCATTTGTGTGTGTGTGTCTCAGAGGATGCAGAGACCTTGTGTTTGTAGAAGTGCTTGGAAGGGTGAGAGAAGAACCCTCTGTGGGTCACTGCCCCCCCAACCGGCTATAGTGATACAGTAACAAAAGGGGACCCCCCGATAGTCCCTTTTAGCCCCTCAGCAAGGTCAAACACAAAGACCTGGCCAGGCCGTTCTCAGCCCTTGCTCTCCCACAGAAACACACCGGCCCTCTGGAGGTCAGCGCAAACTACCAGAGAGGTCACTCGGCTCAAATTTTACCACAAGGATGGATGGGAGAGGAAGTGATATAATGGGGAAAGGTGTTGTGCTGTGTTCATTTTTCCTCCATGCTTGAACTTCCACAGTCACTGGTCTACCAAACAAGCACCCGGATGAAGATTCCTCTCCTTGCTGCATGCATTAGGTGTGTTTCTGCTGCAGCGTGGGCTATACAGTGTGTTATGCATGCACAGTAACGTGTTAAACTTGGATTATTTTTTGTCCTCAAGTTTAAATGTTTTCTGGCATTGCGATATTTATTTTTTAACAAGCCACATTTCATGTAGCTCTAAGAGTTGTAGGGGTTGTTTAAATTCACTCCTAACCTTTACATTGGCTCCTCTAATATCAGAAATAGTTTTGGAAGTACCTTAGATCCCTTGTGTGACTATACATGCTGTCAAATAATAAGATAAGATAAGATACTTTATTGTCATTATACAGGCATATACAACGAAATTAAGGTGCACAGTCAGGATGTGGACTCATAACGAATAAAAAAATAAATAGGAAAAAAAGTCAATCAAATTGAAGAATAGGCCTAGGGTCTAATGAATGGAAGCCACTGCATGTAACATTAATGACAACCCGCTGGATGGTCACGCTCAGTGGTTCTGAAACCGTTTCATTCTCTTATGGAAAAACATTTTGCTCTATTTAAATTATTCCACGCCCTTTTTCGCTTGCCATAGTCATATATGTGAGATTTATGCATTACTACTACTCAGAGGTTATAATACATAGTCGCAGGTTTGATGACAGCAAGCGGTGTGCTGGCAGAGTTCATGTGTTCATCGCTCCTGTCGTCTCTGCCAGCCGGTGGAGACGAGCTGACTAGCTGGTCTGTGTGCATGCATTCGTGTGTGTCTGTGTCTCAATGTCAAAGCCATTGCTCATGTTCAGGGTGGTAAAGGGAAAGTGCGTGCGTGTGTGTGTGTGTGTGTGTTCTGTAGACGGAGAGACGGTACCTGGAATGTCCGCTGGGTCACAGTGAGTGGTGTTGCCGAGGTACTGGCTGTTTGTTCTATAAGGCGGCGTGGTGCGCTTCACTGAAGGACAACACACACCAACACCCACTCCTACACACACAGACCCCCCAACGGTGCCGGAAGCAAGCCCGACCCTTGCCCCTGCAGTGTACACATATGTACATGTCATGCAGCAGACACACACACACACACACACACACACACACACACACACAGGAGGTCCATGACTGAGCTGTAAAGTGTGTCTAAGTGTGAAGAGAGGGATGGAGTTGGCGCGTATCCATGGTAACAGAGCAGACTGTCCGTGATTTTTAGTCATGAACAACTAAGAAATTGGAAATTTGTGTCTGATGTGTGCCGTGTTTTTATTTTCTGGTGATGAGCGTGAGGTTTGTTGATGTCGAAGGCAGCAGGTGTCCTCATTGCATTTCCAGTGCCACACACTTCAAATGCCTTTAGAGACAAACTCTCAACATTGGCCGTATGTTTGCAGAGGTTTTAGGTCAAGGTTTTAGACGTGATTGCTTCTTTAGGAGTCGGTGATGCCGCTGCAATGATTGGTGAAAAATTGATTAGTTGCCAACTGTATTCCAGCTTCTCAAAATGTGAATATTTCTGGTTTCTTTAGTCCTCTGTGACAGTAAATGAAATATCTTTGGGTTGTGGACTAATGGTTGGGACAAAACAAGAATATTGAAGATGTCACCTTGGGCTGTATTCAACATTTTTTCACCGTTTTTTGACATTTTATGGACCAAGCAACTAATCAATTAATTGAGAAAATAAACGACAGATTAATCAAGCATGAAAGTAATCATTACCTCCAGTTGGGTGCATAATGATTTTGTACTGTGATCGAAACCCGTACGCGTAGTGAACTGTGATGGTTATGTTTCCTTCTGAGTTCTTGCTCTTCATTTATATCATGAATCGAAATTCGTAATGTAAAATTTTCCACAAGTTTTATACAAAGACTCTGCAAGACCTTCACAGAACAACATCAAAAATCCCTACATTCAACTTGTTTTGGTGTTGATGTGTTTAAATCAAACAGAAAGATCATGAATCCTGAGTCAAGTTTAATTTCTTTCAAGTCACAGATTTCAAAGAACCAGGTTGGATTCTAACATATTTCCATCTGTCTGTCTGTCTAACCATGTGTATGTGTGTGTGTGTGTGTGTGTGTGTGTGTGTGTGTGTGTGTGTGTGTGTCTTCCAGTGTGGTGAAGGTTCTGCTTGAAGCCGGTGCCGACCCAAACGCCGGAGACCACTTCAACAACGTTTATGACACTTCACGGGAGAAAGGCATCCACTCACTTGAGGGTAACGGATCACTGTGTATCTGCGTGCACATTTGCTGTGTGTGTGTGTGTGTGTGTGTGTGGGGCTGTAATATTACACATATGAATCCTAACTGTAGCTGCAGACATTATTGGGCATTATAATTTGCATAAAGATTTGCATATATGTACACGTTTTATTTCTCGTGTACTTGTTTTATTTATACTCTGATGTAGTGTGTGCTTTATTTGTTTTTTGTTTTTTGTTTTTTTTTTTTTCTTCACGGCTGCACGCGCTCACACAAAGACACAGTCACACAGAAACGCCAAAAACACACACACAGGCTTGCACAAAGACACATTCAGAAATACACGCACTCACACACACACACACACACACACACATCACCCCCCTCGGTCTGTGCTGGGTTTCTGCAGACATATTTATATGGGATATGTATATTGCAGACATTTATATGGCTGTCAGGTTTGGGTCCACGTGGGGCCGGTGTAGCGTGGGGAAGCGTTTCCCAGACGCACGCTGATGGATGGGCTAGGGGGGCCTGTGCGACGCTTTATTGGGTTAGCTATGATTATCCCGCCCCAACTCACACACACACACACACACACACTGACACACACACACACACACACCGTCTGCGGAAAGAGAGACTGTTGGAGAGAGAAGGAGAGGGAGACTGTGGGATGGATGGACGAAGGGAGAAACTGATGGAGCCGAAGAACCAGAGAAGGACGGAAGCCGAGAAAGCGATAGAGAGATGGAGGATAGGTTATGGAGGGAAGGAGAGGTTAAAAATGAAGGAGAGGGAAGGGGACGGGGGTGCTTGAAGGGGGTGAGGCAGGGATGGATTGAAGGAAATAGGGTGGGATGATGATGGAAGGAGGAGAGGAGCGGAAGTCAGGAAATAGATGAGACAAAGTTATTGGGATAGAGGGAGTGGGGAAGGAGGGAGGAAGAGGCTGTAAGTGACGAAAGGAATTGATGGATATCGAGGATAGGAAGGAGGGGGAGAAATAAAAATGGATGATGGAGGAGTGGCACAAGATGAGTCCTCTTATGAAAAAGGGAAGTAAAGAGAGAATGATAGACTAGCTCTATTATTAGTACGGAACAGAGGCAGGGAAACCCTAAAACAGGACTCACATTATCCGTACGATCTGGGGCTGTTGAGTCGGTGAGAACCACAAATATGAATAACTCGTTCAAAATAAGAAAGCCAATTTTGTAGTGAGGTGATGTTGTCTTTTCTGTAGACGTTTATCGGTCCGAAATTATCGGCGCTTGGATGAATCAAAGCTCTTTTGGATGCAACGGCTCAAACAGTCTGAGCCAAGTCAAGTCTTGTAATCATTTCTCGATCATATCTCAGACTTGTTTCCCGCGTTGACAAATTTGCATATGTTCACAAATGTGTTTTCACAAAAGCTGACACTGGTACAGCGTGTAATTTTGTTTTAGGAGGAATTTTCTCTTTGTTGGTGTCAAATGATCCCTCATCAGACAGCCCTCTTTGAGGACATTTCAGACAATTACACAAACACATGAGCCTTTTTCTCATTTTTTCCCCCTGCAGTTTCTGTGTCTGTGAGATGAGAGCGGTGCTTCCAGTGATGTGTGTATCTTGCTCGTACCAAAGCATACTTTGTGTTTTCTGGCTATGTTGTTACAGCCCTGCATTTTTCAGAGAGTGGAATAAAACTTGTTCTTTTGCTCATTTCTCACTCTTTTCCTACTTTAGTTCCCTCTCTACTTCTCCCCTACTCTTTCCTACGGTCTCCTTTGTCTTTCTCTCGTTCTTTCCCCATCCATCTCAGTGTCTTTCTGACACGTCCTCCTCTTTTACTGTCTCTGAGACGTCTTTCTTTCCCACCTGCCTCCATCTCTTTCACTCCGTTTTTTTTCTCTGCCTGTTTTTTCTTGTCTCCTCTCCTCTCATTGTCCTCCCTCCCTCTGTCCCGGCAGTCCTGGTGTCCAGAGAGGATGAATTCAGCAGCAGGCTCAGCAGCAGGGCTGGTTTCCGTGGTTGCACGGCGCTTCACTACGCCACACTGGCCGATGACCCTCGCACCGTCCGCATGCTGCTGGAGGCTGGTACGTTGTCCTCCCCACCCCACCCCGTCCCACCTCGCCTGTGAGGTCCAGACATTTGCACATAGACTCTTGAGGGTTTCTCTTTGCAGACTTATGCAGAGTATAATAGATATAATAATGGCCAATTGTGCAGTGGCAGTTTTTAGTGTAGTATTAAGCATTCTTGACTTCATTTAGTCCCTCCCTCTGCCTCCTCACATTCAATCCTCTTCTCCCTCTTTTGCTGCCTGGTTTCCTGCCAGTAGAAAGTGCTAAGTTAAACATGGGGTTGAAGTTTGAGATTCTCTGCATGAAATATAACATTATATGGCTCTACACTTTTACAGCCCCAAATCTATCTAAACCATAAATCCGAGCCCAAACATAAAGTCTCTCCACTCACTAGCACAAGTATTGATGAGTGTACTCTCCAGCTAAAGGGGGCGAAACCGTGGCGGTAGAAATTCAACTGTGGCAGCCCGACACAGTTTAATACATTAATGTGAAATCCTGGATCATTTGATTTCAGCGAAACCCAAAGAACGATCCTGTGTTTTGCCTTTCTTGTTCTCCATTTATTCTTCCATCCTCATTCTCAGCCAAATACTTTGTGCTCAGATTTAGAAAGGAGACAATGGACAAGTCTGAGTTTTCATTACAGTTTGGTCAAAGAATAGATGAAACAACAAATAAAGCTTAATTCAAATTTCAAATTCAACCTGATACGTTGTGTGTGTGTTGTGTGTGTGTGTGTGTGTGTGTGTGTGTGTGTATGTTGGACTGTATGTTAAGAGTTTGTGTGTTGTGTTTATTATTGGTTGCTTGATTACAGTTATTTTTAAAAAGAAATTGGATGATTTCATATATCCTGGCAGCACAAAAAAGAATATCTAAGCCTATGAATGATAACAGAATATTGGTAGAAAAATAAAGTAATCAGTTAGACCCTTTTTAAATTAGAATTTATATAAAAAACAACTTAATTTGATGTGGCTGCAGTGTGGTCAACACAGCTGAGCAGCACACCGATGGTAGGGTACAGACAACATCATCACATGGATTAATGTCTGCACAGGCAACAATTTGAGGCTTTTGAAGATGCCAGTTTTATTATAAAAAAAAAAATATATATTTTGTTATCATGCTTTTCTTCCAAATAGCTCACTTTGCTGTACAACATAAACTAATTCTCTTCCAGCAGGCCCAGCTGAAGGCAGTATTACGCCTCTCCAGCTCCTTTAACAGCTTTCCATGTATCATCACCTTAATGCTTCCACCCCCTACTCATCTAAACAGTATTACAACGCTCATTTGAAATTGATCACTCCCTCTCCATTCACCCCTACTACACTCGCACCTGTCGTTGACTCAGCTCCACCAGCACACAAACACACACACACACACACACACACACACACAGAGACCCTGGGGGCAGAGCATCCCCCGTTTCCAAGCGAGCAGCTCTTAAACAAGCTAGGCCTAGTTGAACTGTGACCCCTGCGCAGAACATGCCCTTGGGGTAACACCACAAACTGCGTGTGTGTGTGTGTGTGTGTGGCTATGTGCACTCAAGCTTCCATTTTCAGTTGTTTAAATATTCATAGATATGCTTTCATAAAAAACCCTTTTTAAATCCTTGACAGTGCACATTTGCCTTTTTGAATCATGACTTTGGAGGCACTTGCAGTTGTTGCCGCTGCTGTTTGGTGATTACTTTTTAATCCAAAGCATTCCACATTTCTTACGTCATAGCCCTCCCCAACACACACACACACACACACACACACGCAATCTAGTAATAATGTCTTGTTTATGTTTATGATGGATGGTGCATCTATCTGCCACACCTCTGTCTGTCTGTCTCTCTCGTCTCACCCCTCCGTCTCTCCCAGCACTCTGCGTGCTTAAACAAATCACCTCCACTAACTCAATCAAATGTCCCACAGACGCATTTTTGAATTAAAAAGGTAAGAAATTTCACAAAGCAGAGACATTTGTTTTAAGACAATCAAATTAAAGACGGGGGCAGTTGTTGCTTGGCTGACTGGACCTTTGCCAGGTCGGCGCCGCTCTCACGGCCAATAACAATCGAGACATCACACGCTGTCAATCACAAACACAATTCTGCATGTATGTGCGTACGAAAACACTCATTTCAGACATAATGGAAGGCAGATTATATTCAAATATTTTGGGGGGGTTTCCATTACTCTTGTAAAGGCTGTGTGTTTTTTACTGCCGCCCTTTATCCCCCTCACTCTCCATCATTTCCCCTCCTCTCTTTGCATTTCCTATCCATTTTTCCTTCCCATTCCTCCATCACTGAAGGCACAATACACTGGCACAGCTTAAGATCTTATATGTTTTCATGTGTGTGTGTGTCTGTGTGTGTCTGTGTCTGGTCTGGCCTGCCTGGGTGTGTTTACAAGATTGTTTGTCAGCTCTCGTTCATGTATGTGTACATCTGTGCCGTGTGTGTGTGCATGTGTGTGTCCCATACTTGGTTATTTCCCTTGTGTTTGCGTATGTCTGTGTAACACCAGTAGCCGTGGGTTTGCTCTTTTGGCCTCAGCCGGCCCTCGCCTCACATCTCCATCCATCACCGTCTCCTGGCCCACCCTCAGGCTCCTGTTTACCCCACAGTCCCTCACCCTGCCTGGGGAGGCTCTCCACCTTCTCCCCAGGCTCCATATCGGGCCCTTGGCCAGGGGCACTCAGTAATGGACGTGTCCAAAGGTGGCCGGAGGTTTGGAGATATACCTAAAACACATACACACAATACAGATACAAGGATACCCACAGCACACACGCACACACACACAAAGAACAGCAGGGGCTCTCTCCCACCAGCTGCATTGAAAGAGAGGGAGGAGGAAAGAGGAAAGAGGAGGCGACTCCTAATAGGCATATCTAAAGCACTCCTAATGAAAGGATGTGCCGTGTGTGTCTGTTTGTATGAGTGTGTGAATGTTCAGCTGTGTGTGTGTGTGGGTCAGTGTGTCTGAGGGAGAGAGCCTCAGTGTCGTTACTGCTGATCCTGTTATAAAGTGCTATGGCCCAGAGGGTTGGCCTGATATTAAAGCCTTAAATGATGCTATTTATTATGTCCGAGGTGTGTGTGTGTGTGTGTGTGTGTGTGTGTGTGTGTGTGTGTGTGTGTGTGGGAGGGGGGGTAGTTTATTGCTTTTCTCTTTCATGTTTTTTTTTTTGGGGGGGGGGGGGGGGGGGGGGTTGTTGTTAGGATCGATAGCTTTGTGAGTAGGTCACAAAATTTAGGGGTTTATCGATAATCACCACAGTGATTATTAGTCTCAGTGGTCACTGCTCAGAGCTATAGGACGAACCTGCGGCTGTATTGATTACAAACACACACACACACACACACACACACACAAACACTACCAAGCTCACTTAGAAGAACTTTGTACCTCACAGATATAGTCCGGCTCTGATGCATCGCAGAAATTAACAGTGTTTAATGTCCTGACATGTTGTATTTTCAGATAAGGTACAAATGTGCACCTGCATCAGCAGAAAAGATGCTACAAAGGCCTTTTTATACAAACTACGTCCTGTCTGGAAATATTGTTAATGCTGTTACTTTAATCAGTTTGTGTCAGAGAAACAAAAAGTAAAAAGTGTTTCCTGCTGGTGGCTCATATAATATCCCCAAGAGTTTGCTGCCTTTTTTCCCAAGACTCAGCACTCTCAAATTGCATCAGGGATTCACAGTATGTTCTCAGACGTTGTGTGATCTTCAGTCCCATCTCTGAGCAAAACCTGGTCCACCCAGCAATGTGCCACCCACTAAAAAAACTAGAAAGCACACAGTAGAGTGCATAACTCCTCCAAACACTGTGCAGTTGACAAAATATGCCAGTTCCTCATGTTGGATACTCACCAAAAGTCAGTCATGGCCACCACCACAATCCCATGTGTCCAGTCTTTTTAAAGTGAATAATTTCTTCCTTCCCCCTTGACCTGCCTTTCCACAACATTTCATGCAAATCCGTTCATAACTTTTAGAGATATCCTGTTAACAAACAGACAAATATAGTGGACAACACAATGCGTGCACTGCAGGGGCTGTAATGTTTTGTTTTTGTTTTTATTTCTTATAAAAGAAGGGCCAGGGTTCATATGGTCATGATAAACCTGGAAAAGAGATTAAGTTTGAAAATACAATTTCCAGGCCCTGGAAAAGTTATTGAAAATGAAACTATTTAAAAGTGTTGGAAAAGGTGTGGAAATCTGACTAAACCAGCATCATGTTAAAGAATGATTAACCAATTTTTAAAAAAATAAGAGCATGGCAGCGTTTTGTCGGTGCTTTTGGGATTTGCTTATATGCTCAAGCATCAGTTTGTCCCAGTCTGTTGAATAAAGGCTTAAAATCGCTTATTTTACTTAGATGTGTAGTCATTGAAAACTATCGATGAGAAAGTGTATCAAACCTGAGATATGAGATGAGATATTTCAATATAATTTCCGTATTTCAATTTAGAGACATTCTCTCATTTGTCTTTGGAAAAGTTTTTTTTTCTCTCTTTCATTTTTTCTCACTTATTTTGTGCATTTTTTGTTCTGTCTCACTCTCTCACTGTGGTGCAGCTGGGTGACAGCGCTACTAAAAAATCCACTTGTGTGTGTAGAGGCACGTGTGTATCTTTGTGACTCAGAGTTGAAAGTGCTTGCCCCGGTCAGGGCAGAAGGCACTGCTAACCACCTTCACTGACACGCCTGCCACTGCTCAGCCCTGGCACACGGCGCACACAACACACTCTCCACACACTCCACACACGCTGTGCTATTATGCCTTTTTTTTTCTCTCATTTACCGTCTCACTTAAAAACAGTAGATTAAACAAGCTTTCTCCATTTGACCCCTCCTGCTGTGTGGAAGTGTGTCTGTGTGCCTTGATGCCCCCAAACCTGCAGTGTGTATGGATTATTTAATAGTGAGGGGTGTGTGTGGGTGTAGGGGTCAGAGCTGCATTATTGGCACGCGTTGCGGATATGAAGCCCCCTGCAGACTCACTGCTTGGCCCTCCTGCTTGGCTGCAGTTACCCCAGATGACCCCTGAACTGCGACCTCTCACCCCTTACCTCAGGGTCTCTTTCGATGTTTTGACCCGGAGGGGTCAAAACGGAAGAAAGATGTGGAAAATCTTAAAAACTGAGAACATTTTGTATTGTGTCCTCCTTTTCAAAGGGTTTGTTTTATAAGCAGCTATAGGAGGAAGGATTCACAAGTAGGCAAGGCATCATACCAGAATTTTGATAGTTGATATCAATATCAGTGAAAATCCATGACTCTTGATACCCGAGTCAGCACCACAGCAAAAACTGAAATCCCATTCAGCACATACCCTTGTATGTAAAATTTTCAATTAATATTAACAAGTAGTGTACATTTTGTGTATGTTATGAAATGTCCTGCTGTAGCAGTGAATACAATGTTGTGATTATGTGCTGACATTTTGATTTGCAGTTGATTTACAGTTTACAGTGTATCAAAACAAACAGAATACTGGCTCTAACAGATCAATAGTCCCAAACTTTTTGTGGGTATGAAGCGTGGTTTTTTGTTTTTCATGCTAGTAGGCCAATCCTGGTATTCTGTTTGTTTTGGTGGTTGTTGCAGCCGTGCACTCGATACAAGGTATAAGATATGGAGCTGTGCGCGCCACCCCTCCTTACCATACTGTCCTAAAAGTACGCCCGGAATTTTTAGTGTCTCAGATAATGAACATGTTGGATTCATTGGACTAAGAAGGCTAGTATTGGTATCATTTTCAAAATTTTGGTATTGACCTGATACCCAAATATTAATTCTTTTGGCATCCCTAGTCACAAGTATCTGTGTGTCTGTGTGTTTGTGTTTCTGTTTGTGTGTGTGTGTGTGTGTGTGTGTGTGTGTGTGTGTGTGTGTGTGTGTGTGTGCAGGTGCCAACCCCCTGCAGAGCAATGGCTTGGGACACACACCACGGGCGTATGCAAAGGAGGGAGAGCTGAACACACTCCTGCAGGAGTGGGAGGGCAAGGTATGACACACTCAGCACACTCATCCAGATACAAACACACCATTTTGTTTAGAATTTGTACAAGGCCTTAAACTATCTGGGTCGTAGGGACATACCAGGACATACGAGCTTTAATAGTTGTTTGCTCTGACTGTGGGCAACTGCAGCCTGATAAAATGTAAAATTTTGCACATTCACTCAGCAGACATCTGTCCATCCTGATTACTCGCTCCGTCCTGCAGACACGCCCCTCAGGAGGTCTGTGTTAGTCGGGTGACTGAGTGACAGGTGCTATTGAGAGTTGGAGATGTGAAAGCGGGTGCAGGCTGGTAAAGGTTAACTGGGGTTAAAACAGGTATTATTGCCTAATTATCTAAGCTCTAATGAAGTTCCTATAGTAACAAAATGTGTTAGTAGCCATGCCATTTTGACACTTTGAGACATCTCTGTTACTGATTTGAACCTTATTTCATCATGTGGGAAATTTATATTTCAGCAAATAAAGCACAAACAATCAAGGATGTACTTTCCCAAACAAAACACACAAAACAAACATTTTATGAAACATGGAAAAGTGATTGAGGCACTCCAGAATAAGTTAAAAAGCTTTCATTCTATTTGGCTGTTCATTTTAAAAAGTATAAAGGTGTGGCTGACACATTTTGGCACCAGTGCCTTCATCAGGGTGAAGCTAAAATCCCCTTGAGTGTTCATGTTTGGATGTTTGGAAAGTTTTTTGCTTAGTATTCAACATCCAAACAGAGGAAAATGCTAAAAGCTAAACCAAGTCCAATGCTTCACATCAATACATCACCAGGCCCGCGTCATGTTTTACATCAATCACAAAGATTGTCCTCCATCTTGTACTCTGTGTTTTGTGTAAAATATGGGAAACACTTCAGTGTACACTGTGTTTGCCAGGTAAAGAAAACAGGAGGAGTAATAAGTTACCAAGTAACAGCTTTAACAAAATGAAGGTTGAGGTAACTACAGTGTAGCTGTCTGAGCGTTGGGATGCTAATAGCCTGAGTTTAGCAGCATAGTATTTAGGGTTTTGTAATATTTTATATATTATCTCTATACCTCTGTTGTATATATTATCTCGTATAATATGATTTGCTGTTTTCTTGTACATTCACTTAAGATTAAAACACACACTTTGTGTTCTGTTAAAGTACTATGTTAAACATTCCAGTTGAAAGCTGTACTTACAGAGGAAAGCTAATTGCTACCATGCACAAAAACACAGCAGCTATTGCTTTTCACTGGGAATCAGAATCATCACTTTGGATGCATGCAATTACTTCAACACCACCATGAACACTTGGTAAATACAAACTGTACTTGTTAACAAATTGCCAATTATGTCGATTATTTTTCTTGTTATTAAGATGTAATTTACTTTACTGAGATTGATGGAGAGCAGTCCTTGGGCTTGGAGGGTTTGACTGAGCAAAGCCCTGAAACCAGCTGACCGAGCTTAGCTTTCAGTATCACAGAGCTCTGTAGTGGTAGGAGCAATGAGTGCTCTGTTCTTGAATAAAACTTGAGTTATCCATAGTTATCCACCTGCCTGACAGCAGGCCAGAGCTAAGCAAGATGGAGAGAGAGAATAAACAGCCTGCCTCCACTGCAGGGTGGAAACCTGGAGACTGGGAGACAAAGAGGAGAGGATGAATGAGTCATGGATTAGAGAGAGCTTCGGGGCTGAAGGGAGGAACGTGGGGGAGAAAATGAGGGTGGTGGGGAAGGAGAGGTGAGAGAGGGAGATAGTAAGAATGGAGAAAGGAGACCAGAGAGGAGAGAATAGAGATGAACAGAGGAAGGCAGGGGGAGAGAGATCAAATCAGCAGTAGAGAGGAAGGGATGGGTGTCGGAGGAAGAGACAAACAGATAGAGCGTTAGAGTCTGTTAAAGAGGAGGAGAGGCGGAGGACAAAGACAGAAAGCAGATGGCTGCTGGGAGGTGGAGAGGAAGCATCCTCAAGAAGACGTGTCAGATGAAGATGGAAAGTGAAGTGGGAAGTGACCAGATTAGTGGAGAGTGATAGAGAGAGACAAAGATTTTGAGGGGAGACATTATATGAAACATCATTTTAAAAAATTCACCAGTTGCACAAAACAACAAACAACGAAATGATGACTGGCATGAGAGTAAAACGCACTGTGGGTTGCTGTTGACTTTATTATCCAGCCAAAATCTGTTGCTTACAAAATGGTAACAGACGATATCAGTTATCTTTTAGATACGCACCATTTAGAAATAAAAGAATTTCATACTTACGTAAATTAAAGGAAAATTTCAGCCTAAGTGAAATGAAAGAGCAAGGGCTTCTTGGTCACTAGAAACACAATGAATCCCTGATTTTAAACATTTAATGTGTTTTAAGCTGGAGATGAAGAGACGTTTCCAATATTTTGGGGGAGGATTAGTTGTGGTTTTGTGTTTGGAAGATTATACAGGAGAAAGGTCTCTATGTCTTTCTCCCTGTTTCAGCGCTCCTTCGTCAAGATGAGCTGCAAAGTTGGCAAGGGTGGTAATGAGCAAAGGTGATGAAAAAGAGATAGAGGTGTGTGGAAAGCAGCCGTGGGGACTCTTGTTCACTTTGTCTTTCTTTTAATCACACTGTTGTCTTACAGTTTTTATTTTACCATGTCTAAATGAGCTTATTTCATACTTTTTTCCAGTTTTTTCCTCCCTCGCCTGTTTGTTATAATTTCTTCCTCTTCTGTCTCTCCTGTTCCTTCTTCCTGGTCTTATCCATTTGTCTCTTCCTGTAGTTCCAGGAGGCGCAGGCCCGCAGGGAGGCGGAGGAGAGAAGAAGGTTCCCCCTGGAGAGGAGGCTGAAGGAGCACATCATCGGACAGGAAGGGGCCATCAATACCGTAGCCTCAGGTACACACACACACACACACACACACACACACACACACAGGTGAACAGATACAGAAACATAATACACATAATGCACAGTATACAAATACATATGTAAGTAAACTGATAGATGCATACATAAACTTGTGCACCCAAATTAACTAACAGTGTATTAATGCACATAAAGACACCTTAGCCTCTCAATCCTCTCGTTCTGTTTCATTCCTCTCTCTTCTAGTTCTTCTCTTTTTTTAAATATTTCAACCAGTAGTTGAATGTGACCCATCTCTTGCTCTCTTGCTCTCTTTCTCTCTCTCCTCCTCTCTCTTTCTCTCTCCATTCCCTCTAGCAGTAGGCGGGTTCAGACAGGCTGGCAGAGGCTGTAATTGGTTAATTGTGATGAATGAGCTGTCTGTCAGGCATACACAGGTGCCGTGTGCGCGTGTGCGTGTGTGTGCGTGCGTGTGTGTGTTTGTGTGACAGCTGAAGAGGCCAGGCTTGGAGCCGCCAGTTAACACGATTACAGAGAGGAGAGACATACTACAGACCCCCTCCTCTCTCTCTCTCTCTCTCTCTCCCTCTCTCTCTCTCTCTGCCTTCCCCCACTCTCTATCAGTCTCTCCCCTGCTTTCTCCCTCTCCCTCTCTCCCTCTCTCTCTCCCCCCCTCTCGCCGCCTCCTCAGGGTTCCTCTCCATCTGCACCCCTCTCCATCTCCATCACACACCCACTCTCTCTCCTTCACCCCTCTGTCCTTTCCTGTTCCCTTTGCCCTCTACACATCTGCATCTCTCCATCACCAGTCCTCCATCTCCATTTTTTTTCTCCTTTCTTTTTCTCTTACCTCTTCTCCGGGAACTGTTGCAGCACATAAACAAAGAAAGAAAAACACGGAGAGCAGAAAGACAAATTGACATGGAGAGAGAAGAGATGGAAAGAGGATGTGAAAATGCAATGAGGAGAGAGACAGAATGAAAGATAAGGCACCGAGGAAAAAGAGAGATTGAGGCACCGGGAGATAGAAAAAGAGATGGCAACACTGATGAGAGACGATATTAGAGAAGACGCTTAGAAACTGAAAGCTTAGCATTGACAGAGAGACAAAGAGAGCGAGTGTAATGCATGAAGAAATGGAGAGAGGATGAGTTAGAGCACAATAACGCAGCAGACAGTAAAGAGCTATTACACCAGGCATCCATGGAGGCCATGTATCGATCTGTGGAAGAGAGAGAGAGAGAGAGAGAGAGAGAGAGAGAGAGGGGCTTCTGCACCAGAGAGCGAGTGTCTTTTAGTTTTATTATCTTGGACAGTTTATGTTTAGATTTGTGAAAATAATCAGCTCATTCCCAAGGCTCCAAGCAAGAGAACCAATATTCCAATCTGCAGTGTCATCGTGAGAGCGAATAAAGCAGCAAATACAATCAACAGGAGATTTTTGCCCCAAGATCCAGGTGAACCTAATGACAAAAACACAAACTGCAGATATGTGATCTGTGGATATAGTCTCTAAACCGAAAAGCAATAGCAGTCTGGTAGATGTGGTTTGAAGTGCAGACTTGGGGGAGCGGGGGATCATGGGACTTGTAGTCTTTGGTAAAGTGACGAATGGTTGCCGTTACCATGGTAAATGTCCTGAAAGCCATGGAAGACATCACCACAGTGTGAAAGGAACAGTTTATTGATCCCTGAGAAGTAATTCAGTGTATATATCACACACACACACACACACACACACAGACACGTAGACGATATAGGATGACAGGACTAGAGGGTGCCAAAAGGCAGGCAAAGGATCCTCATGCCAAGATATTTATACCAATGCACACCTCCTACTGCACGGTTATGCTATCATGTGAATGTTTTGATCCAGAGTGCTCTGCAGAACGATGTGCGCATGCATCTTTAATTTGGGAGTTGAACCCGTAACCTCAGTAGTGTCAGAAGGATTTAGAGATTCGGATTGACAAAGAGACAGGAATAGAAAAACAATAGAGGGATGCAGACATGGAGAAATTAAATGAGCGACGGATGTAGAAATAAAGAGAAGAACAGGAGCTACACATGATCATTTTACAAAAATACCTAGAAACAATAATCTCACAGTGGTGTTTATGTGTTTTATTATAAAATATGAATTTATCTGTTGTCTTACAATCAGCAAAAGATTTTGTTGTATATATTGTCCTGCAACTGTGTACTGTAGCAGTCCACAATAAAGACTACTAATATTTAATATAACAGACTGCTATCATACAAAACAAGAAGGAGAAGCTAGAGGTGACCTGAGAGGAGCAAAAAGACAAAAAGGCAAAAAAAAACTGAATTTTTTTTCGAGAGGATGTGTGAAAAGAAAAGTGGAAAAAGTTTGTTTGGTGTTTTTATATTTTGCCTTCAGTGTGTCAGCGCATCTGCAAAAGGACCGTTTCCGCCAGGACTCTTCATGATGAACGACTGGCCTGCAGCAAGATACACACACACACACACACACACACACACACAAAAGAGTATACATGAGTACACTCACACACCAACTACACACAGACAGGAAGGAGGCTAGATTGATCCAGGTTTAGCTCTCAGGGCTAAGAGTTATTGAAGAGAATCATCCCTCTGTAATCATGTTAGAGCCAACCAGACCTGCCCAATACGCACTGCTCTGCACACATGCGCGTTCGTGTGTGTGCGTGTGTGTTCGTGTGTATGCGTGCGTGCACGTTTTCATGCAAGAGAGAGAGAGAGAGAGCTTTCATTTGTTTTTTGCGTCTCCTTGCTTTCCCTGTTGTTGTCAGGGTCCTCTGAGAAATGTCAGTGTGCCCTTCTGTCAAAGTCGGTCTCAATCAGCTAAAACACACAAACACACAGAAGGTTACGCCGTCATTCACACAGCTATTGATAAAGCAGACGGAGCTTTGGAGCCCCTCTTGTCACTATTCATCTCAATAGCCATCTCTGACACGCTCATTCGCTCTCTCCTTATCTCTGTCCCTCTGTCTTTTTTCCTCTCTCTATATATCCTTCTCTCTCCATCCTCACTCATTCTTTCTTTTATCTCCACCTCTCTCTCTCCCCCCATGTTTCTTTCTTTCCTGTCTTTATCTTTTTGTCATCCTTACTTGGTGTTCCTCTCCTTCCTATCCCTTTCTCTCTGTGTCATTTCTCCATCTCTCTCTCTCTCTGCATCCCTCTCTCTTCCTCTTTCTACTTATCTTTTTGAACATCTTCTGTCCTTCACCTACCAAGCCTTGGTGCCCAGATGTATACAGCATTTTAAATAAAATGTTTTCCTCAGCAGTTTGCTTAACATTTCCTTAGGATAAATGCAGAGCGCAAATTTCAGTAAGAATGTTTAAGAAGAGTGTTGTTTATGTTGGTGAATGAGCTGAGATCTATGAGTCTACATGGAGGTGATACTCTGATGCAGAGCGACTTGCAGTGAAGTGAGCAGGTTGGGGTTTAGTACCTTGGTAAAAGATACTTTAACTGGACAGATGGTGGTTGATGAAACGTATTTTGCTGTAATGTGAACAGTGCCCTAATCATTAAATGGTGACAGTGTCAGAATTTTTTTCTGTCCTGCTAAACCACTGTCAGTATTTTTCAGTCTGGGCTATTGAAAAGTTGTTATCATGAGCCAGGCTCTGCCGGAAACTGTAGTAACATGTTGGCCAAATGATGTGCGACTGATGATCAAAATGCTTTAATTTCCACCCTGGAGGCTGTGAAGCTGTCATCTAACCTCTCCCCCTCAGACGGGCAGGGGAAACTCGAGCCAGAGCCAGTTTTGGAGGGAAGGCCAGGTTGCGCTGAAGGTGCCATATTGCAGCTCCTTCTGTTAAACTGACAGAAGTTGGCATTAATTGGCAGCATTTAAAATGGTCACCACAGAAAACTGCACCAGCCAATTCCCAGAAAAACTAAAATCATTAAATTATCTTGACTGATCACTTGACTCCTAAACACTCAAACAATAAGTGTTGGTTTGATGAATGGGCGAAGGAGAGTTTAAATAGACGGGCTGAGAAAAGACAGACTTGACCCAGTGTTTGTTCTGTGTAAAGGCAGAGAAACGCCTGCGCTTATGTTGAGGTAAACAACCTCTCGTGACCCTACAAGCTTGTCCTCACTTGTGCACAAGGTTGATGTGAAAGTTGGACATTCAGTGGGAGACAGTCAGTTGTCAGCTGCTCAAGGTGACGTAACCAATACAGCATTTAATATTAACAATGATTATGCCTGAGAAAAAAATACAGTAGTATTTGCCGGTAGGATTTTTATAGCAGATAGGGCATTGCCAATGTTTGGGAACATAACGTGATATATAGTAATAAAAATTTAGGTCAGGTACATACATGTATACATTAGTCACTTTTTCTCTTCTTTTTCTGTGGCAGCTGTGCCTTAGTTTTGGAGCAGGGGCTGTAACTTGCAATATTTTTAAGTAAGACACTGTATATTACTTGGAGTGAATTTCCCTCCCCGCATTGTAATGATGAGGTTCAAGAAAAGTGGATAAAGGTCATTAAAGATCATTAATCCGAACCCTAATCCCAGCTGTGCAACAGTATTCGCACCAGTGCCACAAACTAAACTGTTGTTATTTCAACTTTATCAAGATTCAAAAGCCATTTTAAGTGCACTGAAGGAGACTTGAGCATGATGATACAGCAGTACCTGCCTCTGCTTTAATTGTATGGTCCAGATGCTATTCAGCCCTGATCTTGGCCTCAGAGTCTCAACAGGTTCAGGTATGGATGAGTTTGTGCTGCTAGCATCTGTGAAACCACAGCCAAATACACTCTCTTTACTTCGCTCCAATCTACCTCATCCCCCTCCCTTTGTGTGGTTGCTGGGGTGATGGCAGGGTTGGGTAGGCACTCCTCTTTAAGCAAGCGTGTGTGTGTGAGGCTGCGATCCATGCTAAACTGATTTAGCCTTGGCCGCGCCAGGGAGGCTAACACAATTACCGCTGGCTAATGGCCCCACTGACTGAGGGGGGAGGAGAGGCATGGCGGGCGGCTTTCTGGAGGTCCTGCATCTCTCTCTCTCTCTCTCTCTCTCTCTCTCTCTCTCTCTCTCTCCCTCTCCCTCTCTCCCTCCCTCGCCCTCTCTTCCTCTCTCTTCCCTCTCCTTTTTCCACCAAATGTGTCTGGCCCTTTTCTTATCCCATCCCTCCTCTCCCTCCTTTATCATCGTTTCTGGGATACCCTTCCCCACGCAGGTCAGCTCAGTTCAGATGAGCTTTACTTGTGCAAACCTTAAATAAGTATCGCCAAAGCAAAGTCAACAAATGCAAATAATTTAGATAACAGTCTCTCTCTGTTTCCGTCTCTCTCTTCACTCTAGCCATCAGGAGGAAGGAGAATGGTTGGTACGATGAAGAGCACCCCCTCGTCTTCCTCTTCCTCGGCTCATCAGGAATCGGTAACTCTCTCTCTCACACACACACACACACACACACACACACACACACACATTCTCTCTCTCTCTCTCCTCATCCCTCACACCCAGCGCTCTCCTCTCTGGTTTGATCTCATGAAGAGATCGCAGCAGCCTCTTCAGCTTCCCAGAGGTAGCTGCCAAAATAAACAGAACACTTGAGTGAAGTGAAGTTTCTGAAGTATTTTCAGTGCGTTTGGAGTTCATTTTCCTCCAGCCGAGTCGTTGAATCCAAATGGCAAAAAAAACGGAACATGCAAGAAAAGCGTAAGCGTAACTTTGTGAAAATGGAAATGTTAAAGATACACAGCAAAGTTGGCAATGGTTGACTGAAATGATTGAACCATTTCGACTCAACAGACAAACAACATGGGATATTGGTGGTTGAGTCTACACAGTTCTCATTGTCAGTCTGGCTCACTAAAAGATTATATCCATGCCACATTTTTTTTTTTTTTTGTTATTTGACTCTAAACGTCCTCACTTCAATTGATCCTTGGCAATTTGCATAGTCCACCTTTAGAAATAATTTTGTTCTGTGCCAGAGGTGTCATGTGTTTCTGTGTTACTTTATAATCTCTTTCCTCTACTTCCTTGTGGAAAATGGTTTGGAGAAAGGCCTGCATGTGAAGAACAGACAGAAGAAGATGTGTGTGTGTGGGTGTGGGTGTGGGTGGGGGGGTGGTGGGGGTTATGGGCCACGCAGATGGATACGAAAGGGGGAGATAGTGAAATGACAGGCTGGAGAGATAGATGAAGCAGAGACAGTGTTCATATTCTCTGTTGCCTTCAGCGACAAACACTGGCCATGAGACATAAATATTAAACACAGCAACAGGACACGTGCACACGCACGCACACAGTGCCTCTGTCTGTCCCAGAGACACACACACACACGTAAACACAATCACCATACCCATATGCATACCAAATACAAGACATCAATATCACATATGAGCATTTTTATGCAGAATATTTTACTGACAAAGATAATCAGTGTTTGTGGAGAGCGTCAGATGATTGAAAGCTTTGTAGAGGGAAGTGCAGAGATTTAGGCCAGCGGTGAGAGAGGAGAAGAGGAGAAGGTCTGGTTCCTTTGCTTATGAATTCTGTGCATATTACTAATATATTCCATGCATATTAGTGTACTCAAAAAGCACTTGTGTTTTATTTGTGTAAAAATAAAAATAGTGGTTAGTGGTGTTTCTGTTGTCTGATTGGTGAATGGCTGCCCTTCTTTTCTCCATTCTGGACTCTAATTGGTCGATGTTCTGTGTCACAGGAAAGACAGAACTGGCCAAACAGGTGGCTCGCTACATGCACAAGGATATCAAAAAGGTATGTGAATTCACACACACACACACACACACACACGCACGCACACATGCACACACAACTGTTTTACCAGTCAATGGTTGGGGTAGGTTCTTGCACCTTAAAAAGTTGATAGAATTATGTTTGTATTGGTTTCTATGGCAACATTTAGTGTTACATGGTCACCCAACCAAGCATAACCCAGATACACATAAAAACTGGTGTAGTATGTTCCGCATCTCAGGAGGTTAATTGGTCCTGTGATTGCAGGGTTTCATCCGGATGGACATGTCGGAGTTCCAGGAGAAACACGAGGTGAGATTCTGTTTGCTCATTTCACCTTCCTTTGAACTGAAGAAGCAGACATTATAGAAATAATGGAAATATTTGATCTAGTCTCTGATGCCATGTTCGCTAACTGATGTCTTGGATGGGTTCCTCTCTGATAGAGTTCATTCATTCCAAATGAGAGAATCTGCATGCTCTGTATCATTCTTCTGCATTTGTGTAGGATTTATTCTACTTATTTACTGTTAATGCATGCATAATCTAGAATGAATATTGTTTTTTCCACCTCATTTTTTGCTAGTTTTGGTGATGAAAACATTTTATCACTGAATCAGAGTTGCAGCGAAAGTATATGTTAGAGTACAACAGTCGGGATCTGCTTCTCCTCAGTTTCACCTCAGTGTGCTGGAAACTAGAACAGAGTTGTGTGTAGAACTCCTGCAGACAGACAGACACAGACACAAAAGCATCACCCAGTCAGTAATAATAAGAACACACTTTATTTATAGGCGCCTCTCAAAACAGTCAAGGTCTCCTTACAAGCCAGAGTTAAAAGAAATAAAAAAAATGTACAATGATACATCAATAATAACCAATAAACAATAAAACACTTAAAGGCCCCATGGCATGAAAAATGCAATTTTCGTTGTTTTGTCGTGATAGGGAAGGTCTCGGGGCCACATAAATACTGTCCCATGCATTAAGCCTGTGATAAATGGAGAAATGCACACAGCCCGTTCTTTGAAACTCTCCCTTTAAGACGAGCGGACAGCTCCAAGTGAATCAATTTGTGAGTCAATGTGTGAAATCATGTCGAGCTTCATTTGCTGCATTATATCCAAGATACTTTGAAGAGTAATTGGCTCACCCATTGTGAGGCCAGCAGTGTTTCCACTCGCACAGCGAAAGGGGTGTCATCCCAAAACTGGTGGGTTTGGTGCTTTAGGCTGTTTTAGTTTTCCTTTCTTGTCTCACCACAGATAGTTCGATAGCAACAGATGATTTTTAGAGTGGAAATATATATTGCAACGACCTTAATAGATAAATAATTGAGCCAGCAGACTAGAGCTTGCAGCACTCACTCACTCCACGGCGGCCATTTTTATTAAATATAAGGCTACGCCGCCCGCCAGCCCGCAGCTTGTTAGCTTGCTCCCCAGGTAACAAGCTAACAAGTTAGCCACATGTCGAAGAAACGTTGCGCCATAGAAGGATGCAAGGAGACTCATGTGTCATTGCACAGTCTTATAAGATGATAAGATGATAATTCCTGTTTACCACTCAGAAAACAGTCAGCCAATCAGTGAATAGATGCTGACTCTCTCTTCTGATTGGCTAAATGAACCATGCTGCCAGAGCTCTGGGAGAAAGGCAAGAGAGAGGAGCTGTGAAACGATATTTAGCAGACCACAGGTACTCAAAACCACAGATACATCATGGTAGGGACATCAGCAGTTAAATTAAAACCCTGGAAAAGTGTACAGCACGGGGCCTTTAAGTGTGACAGCTCTTGAGCACTTACTTTGACCCGTGTTTTTCTCTCTCTCCCCTCCTCTCAGGTGGCGAAGTTCATTGGTTCCCCGCCGGGATATGTGGGACACGAGGAAGGGGGTCAGCTGACCAAACAGCTGAGGGCATGTCCTAACGCTGTCGTCCTGTTTGACGAAGTGGATAAAGCCCACCCCGATGTCCTCACCATCATGCTGCAGCTGTTTGATGAGGTGTGAACATGCATACACACACACACACACACACACACACACACATGCACACGCACATGCACATGCAGATAGACACAGACATCAGTATGTTTGGAGAAATAGAATATGGCCTTGTCATGACATTTCACTTTTCTATCACTCCATCTCTCTGTCTGTATAAATATCGTTCTCTCTGTTTCTCAGGGCCGGTTGACAGACGGTAAAGGGAAGACCATCGAGTGTAAGGACGCCATCTTCATCATGACGTCCAATGTTGCAAGTGATGAAATTGCCCAGCATGCACTGCAGCTCCGCCAGGAAGCTGAGGAACTGAGCCGCAGAAAGCTGGCCGACAGCCTCAGTGAGAGAGAGATGCACTAACACGTATACACACACACACACACACACACACACTGTTCTCTACTCTTGAGGAAAGCCATCTGACTTAGATTTGTTCTGTAGATCTCACTTTACAACTGCACAGTTTCATTGTGTGGAGTCATGTATATTGAGATCTTAGTTTCCACAGCTCATAAATGTAGAATATTGGCATGTTAGCATGCCAATATTCCACATTCAATATGTCGTTATATCACCTTGCACCCGTCTTTTTAACCAAAGGACAGATTAATAAAATCACAGATGATCAAGGTGTTGCCTCTGTGTTTTCCCAGATGATGTACAGAAGAGTGATGACATCAAAATCTCACGGCAGTTTAAGGACTCTGTGATTCGACCGATCCTAAAGGTAACACACACACACACACACACACACACACACACACACACACACACACACACACACACACACACACACACACACACACAAACAAACAAACATACAGATGTACTGAAGACAAAGTCACACCCTTTGCTGGTTTCATTGCAGGCGTATGTTGTCATTATTTTAGCTCTAGTTTTTGTTGTTTTTTTTACCTACTGACTCATGTTGACCTGAAAACTGTTATAATTAAATCTGCGGCTCCTGCCCAGGCCCACTTCCGGAGGGACGAATTCCTGGGTCGGATCAATGAGATCGTTTACTTCCTGCCCTTCTGTCACTCAGAGCTGCTGCAGCTGGTCAGCAAAGAGCTCACCTTCTGGGCCAAGAAGGTAACTGTGTGTGTGTGTGTGTGTGTGTGTGTGTGTGTGTGTGTGTGTGTGTGTGTGTGTGTGTGAATCTTTTCACCTAAGTTGTGACTCCCACAATCCTCTTGTCATTTTCACAAAGTGTTGTATCATCTGCTCTGTTTGCAGTCACTCGGGTCAACATCTGATGAAAAATCTGTTTTTATGAACTCTCTGTACTATTTATTGTCTGGTTTCAGCTGCTACTCAATTGATTTACTTTTAGGTGGGACTTTTTGGTCAGAAGTTAAGCCCTGTCTGGCATGGGTTACAGCTAGAGCACATTTTACAGCATCTTTTGAAATCATCTTCCGAACTGTAGCCTCTAAAATTACACATGCATCATAGAAATGTACAGACTCAGTGTGTAGATTCACGCAGCCCGGCTAGATTATTGTGTTTTAAAATATTTGACAGCAGACACACCAGCCAGAGAATGAATACTATAGCTGCCTTGCTGAAATACAAACACACGATTAGCTGAGACTATATAGAAAGTGGACGAGTGTGTTTCCAGCCCAGCCAAGCCTCCGTCTTTGTATCTGAGAAAGAGAGAAAAGGAAATGTGCCGTTTGGTTGAGGCTCCTCTGCAAAGCCTCCTGCATTTGTAGCCCGGGTGGTCCCAGTGGGAGTGGCAGGCCTCACCCTGGCAGCGTGAGCCCCACACTGCAGCCGCTGAGCTATGCAGGACCTCAGATCAATATTATGTGCCACTGCTGTTCACTATAATGTGATTACAGTGTTTAACATGTGGAGCCTTCATCAATATTTAATTATTAATATTACAGCTGGCGTCCTGACAGCCAACACTGCCCCCCAGGCTACTGATAGGGACCTGACTCATGGCTCTGTGTGTGTGTGTGTGTGTGTCAAAGTCTCCGTCTGTCTGTCGGATGGTGCAGTGTGTATATTTGTGCACACATCTATGCTTGTCTGGCATCGTCTCCGTGTCAGTATCTCTCTTTTATTTTGAGCATGCTCACAGCAGCTCTCAGTGTTATTTATATTATTGTTGACATCTTATTATTACAGAATTTCCACAAGCCATTTGTTTATCATTCACTCACGTTAAATGAATTAAATGGGTCCTGCCGTATTGTGTTATTTATGCTGTTGTAATATTAGTGATTATATCTCTGGAGTACAACATGGCGTGTTATTTATTGAATGGAGTGTTAACAGCAGTAGCTAAATGAGCTGCTCTGATCACTACTATTGACTGGTGTTTGATTAAAACGCATTAGGGGCCGGTTGATTAGCGCTGGCAGACATGCTGCTTGACACAATCTTCTGTCTGCTCCTGATGCATTTCTCTCCTTTCTCCCACTCACTTTTTTTTTTAATTCTCTGCCTCCTTGATGTAATTTCTGTATGTCTGTCTCATCCCTTTTTTGACCTTCTCGGATGTAACATCTCTTTGTTTCTCTGTCTCTTCCTCTGTCATTAGGCTAAGCAGCGCCATAACATCACTCTCCAGTGGGATCGCCCAGTTCTTGACCTGCTGGCTGGAGGATACAACATGCATTATGGAGCACGCTCCATCAAACATGAGGTACACACACACACACACACAAGGATACTGACAGACAAGGGTACCAATATGTGTCCAGAAAAAAAATACTATTATTATCCCCAACTCTCAAGAACTTAATAGGTACTGAATGCAGACAAAAACACTGAAAGTGTTTCTTAATGTTAAAAAATAAATAAATAGCCTAAACCTAGGTTGTTCTCATTTTCACCTTATTTCAGTTACAAAATATTACTATTATTTCAGTCTGACTGGCATTACAAAGGTGTTTAAAGTCTTAAACTCAACTTGGTGAAGCAAAACAGATTTGAATCTTCTCACTTGTGGTTAAACGCTGCACTACAAACCACAACGTCCATCCAACACCAGGATACATACTGCACACACACTGACATGGATAAGCACAAAGTAACATGATGACGACAGATTATTCAGTTTCTCACTGTTAAAATGCTGCTTTAATACGATCTCAGAAATGAAATGAGCCTATTTTTGCCCATAGGTTTTATTGATAAGGCTGATACCAGCACTCTTGAATTGAAGCTGCCTTGATTTTAACCATTTTTATACACAAAAATTACATGTGCTCAGTGTGTCCCTCAGGCACAGGCAGAATCGAAACACCTGACTCAGCAGTCAGACCATGTTGGGACACAAAGTCTCCCCTGAAACTCAGACAGTTCTTTCAGGGTTAGCAACTTTAAGGCAGGGTCATATCAATATTGACAATATTGACAGTATTTATAGGCATCTGATTTGTACTACTGCCAGTCAGTTTATTACGTATCGGTTGCCTGTCAATAATCCAGTACAAACACACACACACACACACAAGACAAAATGCCATTTAACTCCGTCACTGATCCCTCAGGTTGAGCGGCGAGTTGTCAACCAGTTAGCCGCAGCGTACGAGCAGGAGCTCCTGCCCAAAGGCTGCACCCTGCGTCTCTCCGTCCAATCAGAGGGCGAGGAGGAGCGCAGCACACCCAGCCTGCGCCTAGAGGTGGTGGGAGAGGACAGCTCACCGAGAACACTGGACATCCGCCCACCACTCAGCCCTGAGCACTGACACAGTCACACAGGCACACGCACACACACACACACACACACACACACACACACCGGGAACCGGACACTGACACAGAGACACACGCATACACACACACACATATTCACAAGGTATGCATACAAACTCATGTGCACACATCAGTCACCATCATCATCCTCATCCTCCTCATCCTCTGTGACATCAAGGAGTGTAAAGGCTGTCTGATGAGATCTCTAATAAATTACCTCTCTTATGAACAAATCACTGCCTCTCGCTCTCTCAGTATCCACATGCAGGACAGGAGCGCCAGTTCTGCCCTGACGGGACTCATGGCGCATGTGCCATAACTGACGACATTACACTGTCAAAACATAAATAAAATAAAATAAACAACACTCTGTTTGAATGTTTATACATCCTGTCAGAAGTAGGTGTCATACTTTACGTCCATTAAATCTGATCTCAACATATGCACATGCGTCGCTCTAACAATGTATGTTCATTATATGAATGTGTTTGCAGGTACGGGTCTAATTGTAGCTTTCCACTCAGGACCTTACAGGCTGTAACACCTGTAACATGGAGCCTCAGCATCATCATGAAAACCGAATAAACATCTCATTGTTATTGTGGATAGAAGCCATGTTGTAGCCAAGTTGCATTGAAAAGCAAGCGTGCTTCAGGGCGCTGATTTCTAGGCTTAGCTGCTGTGCTATCTGTTTCCTGTCTCAATGTTAGTTTTTGATCAAAGGGTCCAGAAAATATCTATCCAGGCAGCTCACATTTATTGAAGTGAGTCCAGCGGTCTAATTTGTCTCCTCTGATGATTGAATAAATTTAAGAAATTGGTCATTTTCCACACTGAGAGCTCCTCAGCTGCAGCAGAACAGTAAAACAAGGTCAAAATATTTAGAAATATGATGTAGATTGTTATATAACTTATATATGTATATTTAAACTTCACAGTAAGCAGTATCTTTTGTGTAGGAAATTCACACGCAAAGCCAAAGTTAATACAGTTATGTATAGCACTTTCTTGTGGCTCTAGTCATTACATTTGGCAGACATGGGGAATAGCCACTGAGGCAGAAATTTGTTGTCAATATCGATGAGAGGATTGTAACTTGTAGTCACTGAAAACACAAAATGATTTAATACAGAGATGGATACATTTTGCCAGAGTGGGATAAATAATAGACACTTGAAAGCTGCCCATTTGCTGTCAAGGAAAGAAAGTAAAGAAAGCTAAATATTGTCAGATTGTTGCCCATGTGTCATGGCCTTTAGAAATCAATGTGTTTATCATAATGTGCGTTTGTGTTGTGGGGAAAACAGCACTAGCAGAGTTACACTGATGAATACATATATATATATATATTAACACAGCTTATTTATTCATTTCATCTGTTAAAAAAAAATGTGTTAGTGAAGAAATTACACAACCAAAAATGTATGTTAGTCAGTGTAAATTATGGATAATATAACTGCCTTGTGAATTGCTTGTGTTGATGCATGTCAAATGATAAAGATGCCTCTGTCATGATCGCGCACTCTGGTGCTTCTCAGTGTGTTTTTGTCTTTACAGGCAAATCCATTTGACATTAAGAAGAATGTAGACACATAAAGAAATAATATTTAAACACTTGTATCATAAATGTTTGATGTGAACAGCATGCTGACAGGGCGCCGAGCTTAATAGGATGGCATCTTTCATTCTTGTATCCGACATCCACCATGTAAATAAAGTCAACGCAACAAAAAAAGGAATTCCTACTTGTTTTCTGTTTGTGTTGCACTGACACCCCTGATGGATGTGTGTGTGAGTGTGTGTGTGTGTGTGTGTGTGTGTGTGTGTGAGAGAGAGAGAGAGAGAGAGAGAGAGAGAGAGAGAGACAGCAGTGCCTGGGTGGGAATTCTACAACAATAACGCTTGTCCACCCAGTGAAACAACATGACAGAGGAATTTCCCTGGAATGCCATTTTGTGTGTTTGTGTGTGTCAGTGTGTGTTGAACAGTGGGAATGCAGCAGGATACTCCTGAATGCCATGGAAATGTAGAGATGTAGAAGGCAACACGCACACACACACACACACACACACACTGCAGGCATGTCTCCCCTGTAGGGAGGGATTAGCATGCAGGAAAAGGACACATTCAATCTTACTGTTCCCGCCTGGACCCCCCACGACACACACACACACACACACACACACACACACACACACACACATCTGCTTCACTCATGCTTACAAACAGTACACTCAAATGCTTCTCCACAACTAGAGATGTAACAATATGAAAATTATAAATCATGATAATCGGGCCCAAAATGTCATGGTTTTCAGTATTGCAGTATCGTTAAAATGTACTGAAACTGTTAAATAATTGCTGATAACACATTGAAATCATGTCACTGTTTTGTATTGAAAACCACAACTTAGATTCTCAGCATGACAAACTGCAATAAAATCATACGTGACCATGAAAAGAGGAGGCGTCCCTAGTATTTAGACACTGAGTGTATGACGATCGTCTGCACTAGTGTTGGATCAGCTATCGCTAGTTTGTTTGATTATGTGTCCTAACCGGTGAAAATGCTCCTGTATCTCACAATAAGTTGAAATTTGGCAACTCTATTCCTCTCTGACAGGAAAGCTAACTTGCTGGAAGTCGTGGCAATCCTACAATATGTACATCGGGACAGTAGACCAGCTTGTGTTTAGATAGTTCAAAGGAATACTCCAACATTTTAGCAAAATACCCTGGGTGGGTGAAATTTTGTGTTAGCTTAGCATAAAGACTTGAAGTCTATGGGAGTCGTTAGCCTAGCTCCAAGCCGAAGTGCCAAAGTGAAAAAATAAACCTTACAGCAAAACTGAAGCTGTCTTACTTACACAATGTATCGTGTATTTGAAATGCACATCTTGGATTTTTTTTAAAGAGACTATGGATGTTGGATGTATAAATATCATCTTTGTGCTGTGACCCTGCCACCCTAGTTACGCCCATGGTTACCAAGCAGGTAAATTCCTCCCTCCTGCAGAGAAAAGTGAGCAACAGCACAGCGAATGTTTAAAAGTGAGACTGTGAAGTGGCTGCATCTGGACACTAGATCAGGTTGTGTTATGATACCTTGAGGCTTTTCCTGTCTCTTATAACCCTCAAATACATCTACACTTTATGGTTTTAGGAAGTCTAGCTGGTGTGTGTGTGTGTGTGTGTGTGTGTGAGTGAGTGCGTCATGTGCATGTGTATCCGTTTACCCTCCCTGAGGAAGACAAGAGGAGGAGGAGAGAGAGAAGAGGCTCTTAGTCGGTCCGTCAGGCTATTTCTGACTGCTGCCATTTCTCTGATTAGATTATGGAGAAACAGAAACCGAGCCCTCCATCCTCCTAACCTCTCTCTCTCTCTCTCTCCCTCTCTCTCTCTCTCCCTCCCATTACATTTTGTTCAGCTCCTCTATCCATTCAGTTTCTCTCTCTCTCTCTCATGCACGGTCTCGCTCACCTTCTCCACATCCCTCTCACACACACAAATTCTTCCTCTTCATGTACTCTCTCTCTCTCTTTCCCTCTCTCTCTCTCTCTCTCTCTCTCTCTCTCTCTCTCTCTCTCACTCTCTCCTCTCATTTCCACCCACCATCCTCAAGAGAGTTCAAGGTGCAGGGGGGAGGCAGAGAGGGAGGGAGTGGAAAGTGAGGGAGAAGGGGAGAAAATATCAAACCTTGGAGAAAGGGGGAGAGAGAAGAAAAATCAAAGACATGAGAAGAAGGAGGAGAACAAACAAAGAGAGAAGGAGGGAGAGACAGAGAGAGAGAGAGAGAGAGAGAGAGAGACAGGTGATAAAACAGGATCCGCTGGGAGAGAGATGGAAAGTGTAGACACAGTGGAGACTTGTGATTCAGGATATGTAACATACAGAATAACCTCACACTCAGCCTCCATCTTTCCAGTAACAGAAGAAAGGGTGAATGAACTATGGCCTCAAGTCAGTGATCATCATTTGTAAAAAAAAAAAAAAAAAAAAAAAAAAAAAAAAAAAAAAATACTGTCAAAGAATACCATTATCTTATTTTCAAATAATAATGCTTGCTGACCACTGACTGTTGTGTGACTAAAATATAAGTGAAACGTGACCACGCTGCCACACTGCTTTGATTTTGGATATGCTGCCCTTTTTTCTACCTCACTACAGATACGATGAGCAGGCTAGACCCTTCGTCTCTGCAAATGAACAGGTGAGGTGAGTCCAGGTGACTCTGCCCTCTGCTGTATCTTTGATACTCGGTTTTGGATGGGTGTGTGAGCGGCAGGCTGTGGCCCTGCGGCAGCTCCCGGGGCTGCAGCTGTGCAGGTGGAGGTGGTGAATGATGTCCGACTCGAGCCTCTCCCATTATCATATCTGTCCCTGCTCTTAACGGGGGATTTTCATCTGTGTCCCTCTCCTCTCCTCTCATCTCCTCCACCCCCAGCTCTCTCATTCCGCTCCCCCAGGACGCACTGCGATCGATTACACCTCCATTACCTCGCTCAGCTCGCCTCTTCGTTTAAGGAAATGCTCCTCGGTCACAGATGTAAAAAGGATCACAGCCTGCGCTGCAGAGTTTCACTTTTGTGTTAATCACAGGCATTTCGGCAGTACGGGCCTTTCATTGCGGTAATTAAAAAAGGTTTCTTTGTACCTTTGCAGTGATGGTGGCTGTGATGGTGGCGGCCTGTGTGTCGGGATGGACCGGATGTTCACCAGCCGTGAGCTGCTGTCAAACCCGTGCAGTTACCGCAAGGCAAGCACGTGACAGTCCCCTGGGAAAATTAGCATAAAAGACAAATAAAGGACCCCACCAAAAACACACCAGTCTGCCCTCCTTTCTTTTAAAGAAAAGGAACGAATCCATTCTGCCTAATTCGAACCTTGCTCAGGGACAGCTCGCGTGGCAGATTGCAGTCTAATTAGTTTAGAGGGAATTTAATTCAATTAACTTTCCACAGCTCCGCGCGCCCCGCCGCTGGGCTGCTTTCAGAACGCGGGGCCAGAGCTCGAGATCTAATTAGTGTGTTTGGAGAAGCTCTCCTGCGCGCGGCCATCCCTCGCTGCTCCAGCTGTGGTAGTTTCGGGTGTGTGTGTGTGTGTGTGTGTGTGTGTGTGTGTGTGTGTGTGTGTGTGTGTGTGTGTGTGTGTGTGTGTGTGTGTGTGTGTGTGTGTGTTCTCTCGGGACCTGGTTTTGATCCTAAAAAGCTTCTTTTTTAAGTAACATGCCTGTATCCATTAGGGTAATACAGCTCTGGTGTGGCAGCGCATTGAAGAAATGTGCATCGCATATGAGCAGCCGCATAGAAACAGTTGCTCTGCATCATATTCTGCGTGATGGATTCCGCAATCTCGAGTGTATGCAGGCTTGGCCTTTGGTATAAATTAATTATAACCCCTTTCTTTTCGTTACCAGTGAGGCTGTAGTGGCCCTAGCTTTCCAAGTCGAAATTAACCCTCGAGCTCAAATTTCACAACTGTTAGGCCTAATTTCTGTCTTATGTTTCTGATATTGTTTACATATTGCGTTTGTGTCATTTTACACTATTGTTTTATTTTTTGTAACGTTTGCCAATACCTAGCCAATCGAAATTGTGCGTCTCTATGGCTTGATCCTGCTTTAAATCATTAAGATAATTTTTTTCAGATACACCCCCAACAATTAGGGAGTCTTATCCCCGTGCTACTCCATCTATCATACTCCATCTATACTTTTTTCCCCCAATAAATAGACTAGGCTACTTCGCCTCAGTATTTTTTTTTACTTAATTTTCACCATATCTATCTATCTATCTATCTATCTATCTATCTATCTATCTATCTATCTATCTATCTATCTATCTATATGGACATGGATATAGATTCTTTTTCTCAGTATCAGTATCCTGATAATGAAATGTTATTTTTCATTGTGTGCTACAGTGCTCTCTCGGTCAGAACGGGACCAAACCTGTTTGATAATGCGGAGCATCATTTGATGCCTTACAGTGAGCAGATATTCGTCGGCATCACGGTCACATGCTGTGGTGAGGCTCCTGTCTCTAACCCGGTTAGACGTGGCTCGTCGTGTCGAGCCTGAGCGTCATGGTACATTCAGGTAATTGGGGATTGAAATGCGGGGACAGTTGCACCGCCGGGCCCCCCGGCCCCGGGCCCCTGGTGCATCGTCTCTCATCCATCACCGGCTAAATCAAATGCACACAGATAGAGAGCCGCGAGCCGCCGGAGGAGCAGGCCGAGCCTGTGTGTTAACGACAGGAACCGCGGGCTGTATGTTTTTACACACTCCGACCTCCAAGGGAAGAGAATATATTAAGAGGAGTGATGAAATAACACATTTCAGTGACACAGGTAGAGAGCTGGTTGTTTCAGCGTTGTGTCAGCACCCATGTGTGGAAGTCAGGCTGTTACACAGAAGTTAGTGGATGATGTTGCAGAAAACGATGGCGAAAAGACGTGTTATAATTCTAAAATAATTTTTAAAAGTATACTGGGCTATTTGGCTACTGCATAAATAAAATAAATAAATAAAATAAAAGCGCAGTAAAGCAATATAACTGTGAATTTGACCAAACTCGTTAATATTTGCTGTGCGAACATGTAGGCTACAAATACCTATAATAACTGAGAGAATGCAAATGTAGGCCTAGTTTCTATTGTTAAACGAGTACCCTATCTGTTGTTCAATTTTTGGCTTATTTTGGATAGAATAAAAATATGGAACTTTTTTTTTTTTTTTTTTTTTTTTTTTTTTTAATTTCACGATTAGGCTACTGAAGATAAATGATCATGTGGGTATTTGAGTACCTGTGGAATATGAATGATTGAGGCGCACCAAACGTGTCTGTGTCGCAGGCCTGCTGGAGCCGCAGGACGCCTGTTTTGTCTTTTGTCCCTCTGGCTCCATTTGTCTCAGCAGCTGGACAACAGAGTCGTGCAGCTGTGGGCTGACGGTGCTCCGCATTCTGATGACAACATGTACATGATTGGCCCTTTTGTTTTGTCCTCAGCCGAATTAAGTAAAATAAAGGAAAATATCATTATAATACTCTTCGTTGGATTATCCTGTGTGGGTTGAGCTGCGGCTCTTTGATTATTATGCTTTAATGTTACAGCCTCAGTTTGAGACTGGGCCTGGACAGCCTGTGTGATGGGTGTCTCAGTCTGAGGCCAGCAGCTTCTTGCTCTTTGGGGGTTCATGATGGATGGGCCGCGCTCTGTTTTTGATTGACAGCTTTACTTGCTTTTCGGACCACCACTGCCTACCGCGGGACAGATACCGGGTGGGCCTCCCGCGTGGCTTTTCTTTAAACCAGAGTCTTTTCGCTGTCCCATCCTTTACCCATCCCTTATCACTTGTCTCTCTCCATATTTCATCCATCCATCCACCCATCCTACTGGCCCACACTGCAGTTTTGTCCTGTTTTTCCGAGCGATTCTCTAATAACCCGACAGAAACAGAATCACGGCTGAGCCACCGAGTGCCTCTGTTGAAAACTCACTATTATTAGGTTTTTTAAGGCTTCCCCCACTCATATTGGCCAATGTTAGTAATGTACCACGGTCATATAACAAGACGCCGTTTGAGTAGCTACTGGATCAACCCTGACAAAACCTGGTGATTTCTCATTCTCTCATTTAACACCCATAACGAAAAAAACAAGATATTTGTGAAATTCGTTGTTGTATACTCATTTTCTTATTTGTTGGTTTATTTATTATTATTTGTTTATTATCCCCTGGCCTTTATGGTATATCTCTATAACAATTATATAGGGCCTGCATTATAGGGCCTGCATTGCTCCAGTTCCGCTGTGATGTTAAAATGTCTTATAGAATTAGGCAACTAGCTTTTTTGTGAATTGATAGAGTGAAAACATCAACAAACAAGTGACGTTTATGATACGTTGTGAAAATTAGACTCACCTATCAGAAAGAGGAGCATAAGAGCATCCAGAGTGGTTTGGATTTCCCCCCATAACCCAAACTGGGGACTATAATCCCTTCCCTCTCTCAGGGGCCTTGAGGAGCCTCTAGGGGCCCATTGTGCTCCCCTCTGTTGACTCAGACGTCATGAATGTAAAAGATCCCCGTTACTGTTTCCGTCCAATCGCTCCATGAATGTAAAAGTCCAAAGTTAAAGCCTCTGCAGAGAGGGAGTCTCCCCCTGCGCTGGAGCACTATAGAGCGGATTAGCGGCTGGGAAGAGACCGGTCCCCTCTTTGAAGGGATTACGTTTAAATGCTTAAAGCGGGAGAGCTAGGGTCGCTCCTCGCTGCTCTTTTGGGGGATAGAAACAGGCAGAAATGGGCCGGGGAGTTTAACTTTGAAACAGTTTAAGTTTCACAGTAAACTCACCTCTGAACCCGCCAGACGGGACGTGGTCACACAGCAGACGGCATGGCCTGGGAGCCCTGACCACGAACCAGCAGCCTTTATATTCCTTTAATGCTCCAACAGGGATTTATAGTGTGTCTGTGGTAGAGCTTTATGATCTTTTGTTTATCTCCTATAATATTCCTATAGGGATTCATATACACCACCGCGCTCCAGTGACCCTATCGCACTTTATGACATTTTCAGCTCTATGGGACCACTATATTCCTATAATATTCGTAGAGAGATTTTGCCGTGACGTTTGTAGCTAGAGGGGCCATTGAAACTGCAGCTGCAAAACTGCCTGATGGAGCCGCTGATTTTGAGCATCCCAGCTTATTCATGGACGCCAATAATTTGCATGAATTAGAATTTGAATCAGAATCAGAATCAGGACAAAAATGTAACAAGCTATGATAATATCTAGAAAATGATTAATAAATGGAGTCAGAACTTCATAAGAAATAGGCCTATAAATAGAGTCAGGGCCACAAACCCTAACACACGACCTATGTGGAACGAGGAACTATATTCAGAATACAAAAAAATACAACAAATCAGTGTTAGGCTACAGTTAGGCTACAAAAATGCATGTGTTCATGCCATTCAAATACACTTTGTATTTTTATTTGGGGGAACACTGATACTAACTGTTTTACATTTAAACCCCACTGAGACAATGGATAAGGATTCATCTTTAATGTGCAGGGGTCTCATGTTTGGCCTCTAAAGAAACAGCGCTGGTCACAGAATATAGGCTGTTGATTTACTGGGTAATGTAGTGGGTCAGCTGCACTGAGGAATTACAGGAGACACCACGAGAAACTGCTCGGCCTCAGAACTTACAACCGTGAGGATGCCAGCGTGCCTACAGCCCCTCCCCACAGGTCCAGCACTTCAGACCAACCAGACAATAAACACTTTAACCAAATCTTATTATTAAGAGATGTTCATTGTTTAATTTAGCCGGGGCTTATTATGCACAGCAAAGTGTGCGTGTGTGTGCGTCAGGGTGCTTGGGCGCGTGTGTGTGTCTAATGACATTATGGAGCATCATCATACAGCCGCTGGTCAAGCAAAGAAAGATAAGAGCGCACACACTTTGAGCGCCATGTACACGCACACATGCAAACTTAATCAATTTCTCGCGTGCGCGTAAAACACAATTTTGGTTTGTGAATGATATTATTTGGTGGGATTTATTCACTAACAAAAAGCCTCTTAATTGCATGAGGCGATCTTGAAAGCCAGCAGCAGTGACGTTAAAGAGCCCAAGATTTGGAAGCTGGAGCCCGCGTCTCCCTTTATGCAGCCCACCTGCCTGCCGGTTTGAGCCCTCTCTGTGATGGGGGCCGTGTGGGATACGACTTATCACATTGTATGACACCGAACAATAAACTTAAACCAATTTATGAGGCGTCAATGCGTTTATGGTTAGCCTGTCGCGGTTGCTCTCTTGTCTGAGGTGCTTTCCGGAGCCAATTCCCTCTCTAGTCCTATACATCAAACTGACGCGCTACTCCGGTGACATCTCCGTAAAACTGATCGGAATCAAATCAAAGCTTTTAATCTCCGGAATCGCCGTCATATCTGGCGCTTTTCCCTCACATAAAGACTTCTGTGGCTGAACTGTGGGTTATTTCTACAAGCCGTCTGTGGAGAGGGAAACAAACAGCCTGTAGCGGAGCATGCCTTGGCGCTTTCTGCTCCCTGTGCTCGTACACGTATCTCTCTATATTTTTATAACACCATTACAACAGGTTCAACACGCTGCATATCAAACATTATAAGCTAAATAGGCTATATACAAAAATGTAAGCTATATACGAAGGATGCAGATTTATAAATAGGCCTACTTTGACTGTAATATCAGTGGTTTGGTTCTGCTTGCTCTGAAAGGCCTAAAACTGACTTAAAGGAAAAGCTCAAATCTCGCCAGAACTTAAGCCATTGTGTCCGATAAAGGATGCATGTGCGCTGTAATTGTAATTTGTTGCACCGGTGAATCAAACTCCTTGTTTTAACGCACCTCCATCTGACACCTGCGCGCTGCTCCCAGGCGCGTGGGCGGTGCGAGCGCGCGCGGGGGGAGGTGGTGTCGGTCGGGGGGGTACATCAGTGTACATGCTCACTGGCGGTGCCCCCTCCCCTCACTCGCGTGGCATTGTCATGGAAACTAGACCACCGCCTCGCTATTGTCTCGCGCTCTGCCAAGTTTATTATAAACACTGCGCGAGCTGCACGGTGCACTGTCAAACGGAGCGCGAGCAGACCAACGGACGGCAGTCAGGGAGGGAAAAGCTGAAGGAGCAGACAGAGAAAAGACGAGGAAACCTGGGAGGAGAGGCAATGAGAAGAGCGTGAAACTTTAGAGATATAAGGTGGACTTTATCCGGACCTCTTGACCAAAACCGTGCAGCTGGAGAGCCAAACAGTCCTGGGACATACTATCAGAGAGACAGACAGCTCGAGCACCTCTCACCTGCTTTGGCTCATTTGAACAACACCCAGCCTACAGTTTATAATCTGCAAAAACAGCACCTGAAAATATATTTATCACTCCAACATCAAGTGTTCTGACTGACTTTTCAGCTAGAACTTCGTTTTTGCCAGCCGGAGGTTCCTCTCGCTGACCTCCATGTATAAAATGGATTACTCCTACCTGAACTCCTATGACTCCTGCATGGCGGCCATGGAAGCCTCGGCCTATGCGGACTTCAGCTCCTGCAGCCAGGCCAGCTCCTTCCAGTACAACCCGATCCGGAGCGGGCCCTTCTCCAACCCGGGCTGCACCCCCCTCAGCACGGCCAGCTGCACCCTGGGTGCCCTGCGAGAGCACCAGCCCACTCCCTACTCCACAGGTAGCCTACGTCCTATTCTATTCTATTCTATTCTATTCTATTTTATTCTATTCTATTCTAGTGTTTTCTCGTCTGTTTTGTCAAGTGTGTTCAGTTAAATTGTATGCTAACAAACAGTTAACCTTCATCTCCGGCCTCCACTCAGATTCACCTGTCCTCATCTCTGTTAAATTCATGTCAGTGCTCAGCATTCAGTTTATTTAAGTCATCAGGAGAATAGTGTACAGCACTATGGAAATAAGAGGGCTTGATAATTATTATTCTTTAGAAGGAAAAATGTCAAACAGAGAGGAAAGCACCCGAGGACATAGTTAATGAGGGTGACAAATTTCTTCGTCTCCATCACGTTTAAAAATAGAATAATGATAATAAGAATAAGAATAAAAATAAGAACTGATAGGCTACAAACTCATGGTTTATCGTAGCGGTGTTTTCATAGCCCAATAAAGTTTATTTCCATAGCCCATAGCTATTACGGAATTAAATTTTGTCAGGTGAGTGAATAGCTTTACTTTCTTGGCCTTAATTGCTGTGTTGTTATAAGAATATATTTTGAATACATTTTAGTTTACTCTATGAATTTCTGATAAATAAAAACTAATTTAATGACGTAAATTGTGTTTCAATAAAGTAATGCAATAAACATATTATATGCATCCTGAGAAATATAACATGAATTTAGGGACTGTTAAGTCCTATAATAAATCATTTAGAAGTGGGGCATTTTGTTTCCACACACGCACACACGCGCACACACGCACACACACGTAGGCTATACACACACGCACGCACCTGTTGGCCATTGTTTTTGCACTACAGATTTATTTATGAAAGCTCTGCCTCTGAAACTCGCAATTTTGCCAAAAATAGCAAAAATTATAGGCTACTATAATTTATACATAAGCAAAAGCATTTTATTATATTATTTGATAGACATCTAGAGGTGTGTTGGCACTCCTGATAAACTATTGTTGTGGCAATAGCTAAGCTTGTCAAATAAATAAATACATAAAAATAAAACAAAAATAAAATCCGACAAGTTGCTTTCTACTTATTAAGCCTATATGAACAATTTTAATTCTTGTTCATTTAGGTTTCAGCCCTATAGAAATTAAATACATTGTGAATGTTTTGTTGTTGTTTTTTTCTGGCGCTTTAAAATTATTTTATGTCAAATGAAACTACTGGCTACATGTCTTGCTGCAGAAAAGGAGATATTTAAGATGAAAGTTTATCTCAAAAATTAATTTACAAATCTGTCAAATAGCCTAAACAGTGTTATGGTCTGCATCTGTTTGGGTTCGCCTCCATATGGGTTATTCTCTTTTTGTGCAACACTACGACGATCTGCAGGACAAACAGCTATTTCAGTAAAATAAACCAATAAATAAATAAAAACCAATGGTATTATAAAATGGATTTTTTTTTTCGCATAGGCGTAATTATAAACTAAATATCTAAGTATGAACCCTAATAGTTTTTTGACGGATTTCTGGCCACTAACAAAATCCATTGCGATAAATGGGTTAAACATTTGAACACTGCGTTACGAACATAGGATTCTGTTAGACTTTTACGTTATAATATAATCATACAATTTATAATATAGCCTGCTCTTACAATGTTATTATTAATTTGTCTCAAAATTTACTCATTCGGTCTTCAGTTCTGATTGGCCGAAATACCTGATAAACACACCTGTGACACAACAGGCAATTAAACTAATTAATTTAATCGAAATTCATCCTCTTTCCACCACGCCTAACAGCAACCACTTTATTGTAGGAACTGGTCTATATTATTTGGAAGAGGGTAAAATATGCCTAAAAATTAATGTTTCAAACGGAAAGGTTTTCTGAACACGTACCTCCTATTTAAATACAGATAAACGACGCATTGCAGTTATTAGTGTTTTAGGCCAAAGCCTGGCGAGGCCACAGGGATTCAATTAAAAGACATCATGGTTTCATAGCGGTCCGCCTGGTGCCTGAGAGGCGTGAAACTGCTCCAAATTCACCGGAAGCCGCAGCCTCTGTTACCTCCTGGATATTTTACAATTTCACCAGTCGATCAGTGACATTGTTTGTCTCCCGCAGTCCCGTACAAGTTCTTCTCGGACCCCTCCGGCCTGAACGAGAAGAGGAAGCAGCGGCGCATCCGGACGACCTTCACCAGCTCCCAGCTGAAGGAGCTGGAGCGGGTGTTCGCCGAGACGCACTACCCCGACATCTACACCCGGGAGGAGCTGGCGCTGAAGATAGACCTCACCGAGGCCAGGGTGCAGGTGAGAGCTCCCATCATCACAATATCAGCCCCTGATATAGTGAAAAACTGTTTATTAGTACTGCATCGTTTTGGGATTATGTCTGTGACACTGTGATAAATGTAAAAATGTTTTTTTAAATAATATGTTAACAGAAGCATCTATTCAACTCTTAGATTTGCTTTTTTTAATCTTAATTTTTTGTTGTTTGCACTTTATGCATCTTGATGAAGTTGAAACGACAATTAAAATCACCTTTTATTGACTAAATAATTAATGCAATTCATTTATTTTGACATGAAATAGCAGTTAAACACAGGGGTTGTTGACGACATTAATTGAGCTTCTGTTCCACTTAGGTCTAACAGAGCCATTCCAGCCATCTATTAAACTGACCATAATCAAATCTACATTTCACGTTGTGTGTGTGTTTGACAGGTGTGGTTTCAGAACAGGCGTGCAAAGTTCCGTAAGCAGGAGCGAGCAGCCAACGCCAAATCAGGTGCAAACAGCTCTGGTGGCAGCACTGGCAGCAGCACGAGCAGCAGCTCTGGAGGGAAGAAGGGCGGGGAGCCGAGGTCTTCCTCAGATGATGATGAATCCAAAGAATCCACCTGCAGCCCCACTCCTGACAGCACCGCCTCGCTGCCAGGCTCGGCCAGTGGAAACATGGGCAGCCCTGCCAGCCTGAGCCCCAGCCCCGCTCCAGCCAACAGCGGCTACGCCAACGCCTCCAGCTCGCCGGTTCTCCAAGGGTTGAAGCCGCCCAGCTGGTCCAGCCTGGGTCCGTCTAACCCGGCCATGGCCCAGCCTGCCGCCCAGACTCAGGAGCTGCTGAAGGCCTGGCAGCCGGCGGACAGTATGACCGGGCCCTTCGCCGGCGTCCTGTCCTCCTTCCACAGAAAACCCAACCCCACCATCAAGACGAACCTGTTCTGAAGCACACAGGCAGAAACAGAGACACACTGTGTGGTCCACTGGAGCAGCAAGGAGTTTCTAGCTTTTTGTGGACAGAGTCAGGTCATGCCCCGTTCACATTATAACCTTGAATTCACTGTTGTAGTCTGCTGTAGTTCAGTGAAGTCCCTGGTCCTGCTGGTGTCCGCTCAAAACAACCAACAGCCCCGTCCACGTCCTGGAAGATTTAAATCTCAGCCACGCACAGAGAGACGTTTCAAAGGTCTGGTCACTGATTTTCATACCAAAAAGGATTTAATATGCAGCTGTGCATGTGTGATACACTCAAAAAAAATCAAGCCAGACATGATCATGCTGTTGAGACACTGCACTCTGACCCTCAGACCAGAGCTTATTGATACAAAAAGTTGTCCAGCGATGGCCCTGTGAGAAGGACTCTCAGCTGTCCATTCAATTATATTAAATTCTTTATGTACAGGCCCGTAATTTATGACCTGACAAAGACCTTCCTAAAGGATGTTTGTGTGTAGCCTACACCACTGGTATGCAGTTTGTTGTGTCCTGCCCTCTTTCGTACAGAATTGCTTTGACTCATCATGCATACACATGGATGCATGCACACAAACACATATACATTGTCATACTCATTGTCTTTTTCTATCTTTCCGTCTCTCTCTTTCACACACCCACACACACAGATTGTATTGCGTTGTAACCAACACTATCGGTCCCCAGCAACAGCAGCGGCTCTGCTGAGAATGGCAGTTGGGTTTAAAGTCACGTTTAAAGCAGATAGCTGAACACTTGGCTCCGGTCTCTACAGGGAAAACAAAACCTAAAGTGTTACCAGCAAGCACAACTTCCTCTTAAGCCCCTGACAGAGAGACCCCAGGGGGATCTCATCAGAAGGCACCCACTAAATCGCCTTGCTGAGCAGAACAGGGCACCCCGAAATCCAATTAGGGCAACCGGGTCCAGACAGGACCCCTCCCCAGTTCATCCCATCCTCCCTCTCTCCTCCATCCTCTCTGCTTTTACTGTATCAAGTCCCGTCCGCCCCCACTCCCTCCTCTCTCTCTCTCTCTCTCTCTGTGTGACCCCTGGTGCTTTCTGATCCCATCCATTCACTCCCTTTCTGCCTCATCGTTCCCTTCTCAAACAGTGGGCGCTTTGTTCAAATGGGGAGACAAACGGAGACGCCAAAGTGCCGTTCCCCCTCACTCTCCAATTCAAAATCAAAAGTAAGATGAGTTAGACGGAGAGGATGGGGGCTGTTTTACCGTGGGTGTGCACCCTGCCGAAAACCTCTTCCCTCCGCAGTGCTGCAGGAGCACGAAGGGTTTGAGAGCCTGTAGTTAAGTTGAGGTTATTACACAATTACCTTTTCACTTGGGCATGCAGAGTGCACTCATCTATCAGCCTAAGTGTAATTGACTTGTTGTGGGCGTCGGCATCCTGGCACGGCTGAGCTCAGCTGTCGTCCCACGTCATCACTGGGTCCTACATCAGTGTCTGAAGAGCTTTACGATTCTCCTGTGGGAGTGATGGAGGTGACTCTGGCCTGTCATCCTCCTCAGACACACTCACTCTCTGTGATTCTGTAGGGAAGTGGCACATTGTTTATTACAAATGATGATTTTATTGTGTAGCTGACACTGAAATGTGTGGTTTGAACTCTAGTGGACTAACAATATTCATCACACTCTGTTTTAATAATCTTTCAGACACATTTTGTCCAAGTCTCCCACAGTTGATGGTCTTGGTTCCTCAAATGCATGACACTAGCTCAACACAAGCTTGCCACATATGGGCAATATTTGTAGGGGATCAAGAAGTTGGAAAATCTCCCTGTGCCCATTTTTAACATTTTTCTCCCTAAAAGTGTCTTTTTCCCCCCGCAATTATCTGCCACTGTTTTTTTTTTTTTCAAAAGCAATTGTTTATCTCAGTGTAATGGGGCTTTTTTGGGAAGCCTTGTCCAGGACATCTACGCAAAGGGCAAAAGTATGTATTTATTAATAATTTTATTTTGTCGGTGAGCAACCAACGGATCTCTTTGAATTGCCACATGAAAATCTGTGACCGGAAAATTCTGTAATTATTCATATAAATACTAGGTAGCATTTTGTTTATTTCTTTCACATTGCTTTAAAGATTTATTTCATTCCAGAGCATCTGTCTCCAAGTCCAGTATGTCCATTAAAGTACGGACAGGAGCTCTAGTGAATGAGAAGTTATAGCACTACTCTGAATATTCTGTCTAATAAATCTACATTATGGAAGCACTACTCAAAGTGTGTGATGATCTGGTGTCTCCTGTGTGATCGGTTCATGAGACAGTAAATGTGTGGGATCATTTCTCGGCTTAGGGAGGAACTAGGACTTCCATTAAAATTGATTTCAAAGTGGAAATATCCAGAAGAAATCCTGAAATTTGAAGTTTTAACTCTGAAAATAAAGGAAAGTACTGTCCCAGGATCTCATGAAATTGCGTCGCTTGACGTGGTTGAATAGAATTTCAGTGACAGTCACTTTCCTGCTTCTTTATTGGAGAAAAAAATATGATTTTTAATATAGGTGGACAAGACTGGGCGTTCAATTTGCTCTCAGACATAGGCACCATAATATGATGGCATTTTAGGGAAACAAACCGAAAATCAATTCTGGTGGATTTTGCTTATAACTGTTTTGGCCTCGGCCCAGTGAAGTTGTTTGGCTGCGTGCTCCTGGTCCTCTGTGTCCATACGCACTGTCAGTGAGGACAAGTAAAGGATGCTGGTTAGGCACCCTGAAAAAAAAAAAAAAAAAAAAGAAATCACCAGATTTAACAGCAACTGCCACGTCAGGTCACCAGTATCATTCTCTTGTTCCCTTCGTTTTTTTTCTCCAGATGATAATTGAGAACTGTAAAAACCACACAAAGCTTTAAAGTGGGAAAGATTAGTTTTTATTTATAAAAAAAAAAAAAAATAACAACATGGGGTCAGCAACTTACATTAACTTAACACAGCCGAGGGAGAAGGCTAGTCCTAAGGCTACTCAAACAGGATGAAACTGTGGAGTGGGATGGAGAGAATAACAATGACAGGCCTCTCTTTCTTTAATACTCACACATACATACTCAAACACACACACACACACACACACACACACACACACACACACACACACACACACACACACACACACACACACACACACACACACACACAAATGAGCATACAGATTAGAACATTGAGAGGCAATTTGAAGAAATACTTTAGATTTCAATGGCAGATCCACATTCTCTGTATTATGGCTGTTATGTTTGGCTGAGACAATATATGACACACAGGAGCCTGACGTGTCTGTATGGCACTCACTCACACTCACACTCACACACACACACACACACACACACACACAAAACATATGACACAGGAGAATGTCTGAGTCTAAGGATGGATGCAAGCTACAAGATTCAAGAAACAGCAGCGGAAAAGAAGTAAAACTAGGATTTCCATTAGAAATCAGCGTGGCTATTTCATCTAAAATCCTCAAAAATCCTTAATATATTTTGGAAAAGTCAAACTGTTCAAGATTTCATCAAATAAGCAATACCTTGCTATTGTTAAAGAAATACATGAGAATCCCATGTTCTACTGTTGCAGAGGCTTTCTCAGAGCCGGCTGTTCACATAAATTTTGGGGGCGAATACAACTTAGGTGCATACCCGGAGAGATCTTGTGGTGTGATCCACCCTTAGAAAGAGAGTTGACAATAAGGAAAAGAAATGGGTGTACTGGGATTTAATCCACATCACTCCATCTCTTAAAAACAACACTTAAATGGCACTGAAATTTCTGTTTTTTGGCTTCATTGCCAGAAGGAAAGAGAAGGCAGGATTTTTCTTAAGGCTACAAAGAAAGGCAGGCAGGACACAAAAAAATGTAATTCAACTCTTTCCCAACATGTGACACAGACTTAAACTGTTAAAGAACTTATATACACAGATCAACACAGATCAACAGAAGTAAAAAGTATGAGTCCTTTCACTTCACATGACTTGGCTGTGAATTAATTTCCCTAAGGTTCAACAGTCAGCTCTACTCATGAGGTTTATGGAATAGCAGCACCACCTGCTGGTTAAACGAGTGAACACCAACAGAACCCTCATATCGTCCGTGTCCTGCAGAAACCTTTAGCCCCCCCACTGACACCCTGACTTCACCATTTGTCTGCTTTCATCCCACTGTGAGAGGTGACATTTTCTCCAATATATACAACATATTCTGTGGTCCTAAAAATAGGCCGAGCCATTATCAATGTCATAATATAACACATATAAACTGTCAAAAAATGTATGGGCATCAATAGTTGAAAGGAAGAGGGGGGAAAAAAACACTTTGTATATTACAGAACAGTTTTGGTGATACAAGGTTTTTGCAAGACAATGACAATATGCTGTTTTACTCTAATGAAGCCTGAATAGAGCTACCGATAGTTCATCTACTTGGCTGTGTTAACAAACTCCCTGAAACTGCCCAAAATCTACTGATGTGGCACTGCAGGTTAAATGTTGGGTTGGCAAAAGAAAAACATCATTTTTGAGCCTATATAAACATGGGTCACATGGAACTATATATTTTTTTTCTTATTCCATAAATTGAAATTTGAAAAAGTCCTCACAGACAATTAAAATGTGAACAGGAGCCATATAATGGGTAAAATCTTCCAAGTAATATTTCAGTTTGGTGCAGCATTTATAGTCTTGCATATAAGCTCATGACTTCATAACGTGTCTGTACAAAAAGACCCAAATATTGCCCCTAGGTAGCCGGTAATGTCAGAGGCTGACAGCTGACAAAGTCACTTGAGGAGAGCAAATTAAAAACTGATAATGCTGTACCAAAGTGAAATATTGTTGTGCCGATTTGGTTGTTTCGCTCCATATTCCCTTTATCTTAAAAACAGAAAAAAGCCCATGAAACAATAAATACATGCAGAGACACTGACACATATCATTAACAACAAGGATGCATGCCACCATGTGAATAACAGCAGCCGACGCATCATCACAAAAATACAATCTGAAAAATGTGAGTTGTGCTCACTTCAGTCAGACATGCATCAGGTCTCGCTCCTCTCACTTTCACTCTGATGATGTCACCAATTCCTGCCAAGCAAGCGGGCTGCTGGGCCCGAGTTGTGGGGTGTGACTAAGAATTAGCTTCTCCCCCGTTTCCTAAACCCGCCTGTTAGAGGGGAAATGATCAAACCTGAGAGGTGAGAAGAGGACGGTGATGTCAGAAGAGCCTGAGCTGAGTCATGTGGAGTGGAGACTCTGGCTTCAGGTTTTTATGACAAAATGTCCTCTTCTCAGTTTTTTTTTACTTGAAAGTCTGAAATTTCTCAGTTCTGAGTTAAATACATATTACTCCACAGGGCAAAGCAAGGCCATCAAGCTTTAATGCTGGGATGAAGGTGCAGGTCAGACCTGGCAGTATGAAACAGGTGGAGCGATATTCCTCTCTGACTTGTGCAGTCTCTTGCCATCTCTTGTGGACAAGACGTCATAAATTTACACCACACAGGAGTCTCATTTCCTATTCTGGCTGGTCATAATAATATTGCGTGGTCCTGCATCTGCCCCTTAGGGTTTAAAACAAGGGTTATGTAGTGATGCCTGAAGGACTGAAATGATTATCATTAAATAAAGCCGTCACAACGACAATTACATCATACATACATACAGTACATCTGAAATGGGACGTTGGCTTGACAAGTGTTTTTAAAGTAAAAATGGAGTGCAATTTCTCTCAGAAGGCACAATAAATTGGCACAATCCAGCTCAGTTCAATTCTGTTCGGTTCAGTTCAGTTCAGCTGAGATTTGGCCTGCTTGACACCTGGTTGTTTCCAGGCCAGGTTGGACCAGTCATACACCTGATTGGTACAGTTCATTTCTGCTGCTGCTGCTGCTGCTGCTGCTGCTGCTGCTGCTGCCGGAGGCTCTCCAGCAGGATGCGCTTGTGGGCGGGGTCTAAAACTCCCGCCTCCTCGAGGTCCTCCTCAGTGATGTCACTGGAAGAGTGCACAGGATTGGATGAGATACAGGAAACAAGTAAAAGATAAAGAACAGCCAAAACCGAAGCTACAAGGATTTCCAACAACACCTGCAACAAGTCGATAAAATGTACACATGGAAGAAATTAGCAGAGTGAAATTTGTAGTTCTGTTTTTAGTACAACCTATAACACCTGCTAAGACTAATAAAATAAACATGATAACTGACTAAAAACAGTTTAATTCAAAATTCCCATTCCAATTTATTAAAAAAATAGAGCAGTGCATTAACATGTAGCTATAACATCACATGAAAATTAAGTTCATGACAAATACATATCAAATACAAGGGGCCAGAGGACTGAAACAGTATTTCAGAAATGTTATCACAGTACCTGCACAGCTCTCATTAGAATGTCAGTAGTCAAACAAATTGTAATTCCACGCAAACTAAACAGTCTTAGCTCCCACCATGCTTATGTCCTGAAGCTGGAGATCTTGCTCCTCACCATTGGGTCCTCACGTTTTACTTCCACTCACCAGACTGTGTGTGTGCCAGTGTATGTATGTATGTGTGTGTGTGTGTACCTGAGGAACTCCAGGTCATCCCAGCCGTTGTGCAGCAGGCCCTGCTCATACCTCTCCAGTCCAAGCCTCTGGAGCCACTCCCCGACTGAAGACTCGCCCACAGACAGGGAGGAGCTGCTGCTGCCCCACAGCGCCTGCACAGCGGAAACAAACATGACAACAACTGAAACGGTTGCTGTAGCGACATCACACTCCACACGGTGGGTGCTGTAACACTCATACTAGCTATGTTACAGTTATCACTAGGCATTGATAAATATGGTATGCACTACATCCATCCTACTGATGACATTCAGTAAGAAACAAGTTACTGCTGCTGAAGAACAGCAGGATATTTCATGCCACTGTCTCCATTCAGATTACTAACCTTGCTTTTAATTGTTATGCTAGAACTTGGACTGAAATTTGAGACAGGAGGATCCAAGTCTTCTGGTGACACCTGAGTGGTGAGAGCTTGCTTCTTCTAGAGGTTTTACTTGCTATGCTATGGAATGGCTAAATAACAAGGACTAAATCAAAGAGTAATTGTGTGTATTTGGGAGACAGTAATACGTACACCAAAGCAATCGAAAAGAAGCCACAACATAAGCAATCCAAAACGTCGTAGATTCAAGCCATTGTGTTAGTCAATAGCCATGTTCTCCTTAAGCGAAACACCAAACCACTGCCTACTAATTCTATATCATTCTGGACAGGAGCGTAAATTATTTCACATTTTCATTTTACAATATCAACATTTCAAGGTATTGCCCAGTTCTACTACCCACCTCCTCAGGCAGGTCCTCTGCGATGCTCTCTGTGATGGGGTTTCGAGGGGGGAAGGTGCGGCAGGTGTCCAGTCCTAAGCCCAGCCCCTGTCCCCTAAGGTGGGGCGGTGCGGAGGGGGCGCGTGGCGGCTGCCCAGAAAACTCACTCTCGCTCAGTGTCTTTGCCATCTGCAGCACCGAACAAGACTGGTCATCTAGTGCCCCTGCCCCGCCTCCTCCTCCTCCTCTCCTAAAGCCCTCCCCTATGCCAAACTGAGCACCAGGGTTGGCTGCTGGAATCCTGACCTCGGCCACATCTGGGTACGCTGGGCGGGGTTTGGGGAAAGGGGCCTCGGAAACCATCTCCAGGGCTCCTTTGGGGAGAGGGGGTGGGGGGAAGTCAGGAGGGGGTCGATTCAGCGTGCTTCCAACCACTGCTCCTCCTCCCACCTGCACCCCTGTCAGACCAGCGCCTCCATCATCCTCCGAGGGGCCCTCCTCGCTGATGGTGCGGACTGTGTGCCCCGCAGTGGGCCTGCGTGGGTGGGAGGGCACGGAGGCTGCAGTGGGGGGTTTGGTTCGTGCCCCAGCAGGAGGAAGAGGAGCTTTAGCTGTTGGCGGATTGGCAGAGGAAGGCGATGGGAGGAGCTCAGGTGAGAGGGCGGCTGCTGACTGGTTGGGAACCCCCTCAAGGATGTAGTAGGCGGGGTTATTGTAGCTGTTCTTGCTGACAGATGGATCACCGTCTGACGAATCCTGCTTAGACCTTCACAACACACACACACACACACAGAAACAGAACAGCTGTCGATATGACATTCAGTCTGATGCCAAACAAGTTCACACAATGATGTTTAAATCATCCACCGACCGCCCTGCTTTTTGCAATATTGTGCAAAGCTGGTGTCTGTGGTGACACTCCTGTGGTGGTGCTTTGTTGACCTTTAGTGATGCGTTTTGTCTCACCCACACTTCACAGATTCTAATGGACTTGTGTAACTAAAATTATAGAATAGTGAATTATATCATCTAACGATATATATTAGTCGGTGCCGGGGAAAGACTGAGAAGGATTCAAGAAGCCAGATGGCACATCTGGATCAGGATCTCTCCTCATGTCCTCAGGCTGAGTGTGTAAGCATGTGTGTCAGTGTATCGTCCTATTTGTTGCCTCTCTATCATCCTTGTTTGTGTTTTTGTGTTTGGATGCTGTCAAATGTGTAAAGAAAATTCGCATTAATGACTTCACCTGTCCACAGTAAGCACTACGTGTGTGACTGTATGGTTGAAAATCATGTGTTTGATGTGAAGGGTGTGTGTACTTGCTGGTAAATGCATGTATGAGTGTGTGTATACCTTGCAGCGGGGTCCTCCTTGGCACTCCTTTCTCCCTCCTCACTGACCTTCCCCAGCTCTCCTCCTAGCTGTTTTCGAGTCACAGACGGCCTGCACGGAGGAAGCAACACAACAGCACAGAGGTTAGCAGGTGGGACAAAATGCAGCAAACAGCCTAAATAACCTGACAGTATGATTCAAATCCATGACAGTTTAAAGTCTAAATGCTTTTAATGCCACGCAGTCCAGCTAATGGAAATTATGTCAGCACAGGATTAAAAAATAGATCTGACATTTACACCATGTAATTTTGTGCAAGTGTGAATAAAACACAGCAGAAAATGCAAAGTGTAATAGAATATGACGTGAAATTTTGCAACCTATTAAGGCCAAAATCTTGTTTTTTAAAGATAATTATGATATTTCTTCTTGATTAGACAATACAAATTTGGGAGAGAGGTAGAGAGAATGAGAAGAAATGACACGTGACACAAGAGAGAGAATGAGAAGAAATGACACGTGACACAAGAGAGAGAATGAGAAGAAATGACACGTGACACAAACAGATCTACATTTTCATAAAAATTTTTCTTGTTACACAAAACAGATTTGGGGGGGTTATCGTGTGGGCCAATCAAGTCAAATTTAACCGTTAACCTACAAGAACACAGTATTTTATACAGCCAACAGATCGTCAGGAACAGTTCCCTTTGGACAATTTAGAGAGAAATTTTCAAATTGCCACAATTCACCTATGAGCCTCATCCAAACACGATATGAATCGCTGTGATACAAACTCAGAAAACAGAGATCTTGCACCTGGGGTTAGGGTTCTGAGCATATGTCTTCCACTATCATGCTTGCATATTATTTGGTGGGGAGGAAAAACAAAGAAGGGTTCAAGGAGCCAGGGGGCAAATCAGGACTGCACTGTGTACGAACCGGACGAAATGCAATATTAATTTTAAAAGATCATATACTAACTTGACATAATCATGTCCCACTCTGGGAGGCAGGGTGGATTTCCCTTTAGGTCCACCAGCTTCATCTTTGTCCACGCTGATCCACTCTGAAATACAGTGATACAAAATATAAGGTCAAAATGCAACATGCAAAATGTAAACATTATACACCATCGAGTTGGACCATTTGCACAATTCATGTCTGAATTGCAGCACAAACAAACACATTAAGTGCTACCATAGAGTCTCTCCCTGGTTCCCATCCTTTCAGAGGGGACTCGGACCCTCATGGACCCCCTGATGTTTCCTGTCTCCTCCCCACGGTGGGACAGGTAGGTGTGGAATTGCTGCGCTGTGCTGCCAATCATCGACTTCAGAGCCAACACACACTCTCCTGATGGGGCGAAAAACACACACATCATAAAATACGACGTTCCAAACAAGAGTGACTGTCAGGTTGTGGAAGAATTGTGTAGCTAAACAGCTGCAGGCTGAAAGAGGTCCTCCTGAAGAAAAACATGCTTGGCACAAATAATCAAAAGTAAGACAAACAGAGGCTAAACACACAGGTGAAATGCTACCTGTCGGTGAACACATACACCATCGTCTACATTAGGGCTGCCTCCTGAGAGTCAGACTCTGAGTCGACTCTGGAAATTGTGAGTAAGGTACGGCCCCAGTCTACATAAACATGCACAACCCACACAACTACACACACTCCATACCATAGGACTCGTATCCGTCCAGTGACTTCACTGTTAGCAGCAGGTGTTGATCCTGCAGGTACTCGATCTCGGACAGGAGGGGTTTGAGCGTCGTCAGCTGTTTGTTGGACCAGCCCACGCGCAGGAAGTTGACATTATCACTGCTCTGACTGTCGTTCTCATAACTTTTCTTAAACTCTACAGAGAGGGAGAGAGAGGGAGAGAGAGAGAGAGAGAGAGAGAGAGAGAGAGAGAGAGAGAGAGATGAGGGCAAAGCAGTTGGGAGAGAAGAGGGAAAGGAACAAGGGAGAAAAGGATGGAGATTATTTTATGGTACTTGTGCTTTACCCAAAAGTACATGATGGAGAGGAAGGGAGGAGCAACAAAGGTCAAAAAATGGATGCTAGCAAAAAGGTATACTAACTGCCTGAGGGAGACAGACAGAGAGAGAAAAGACAAGAAGGGAGACAAAGATATTATTCTATAATATCAACCAGGCACCAAGCCGTGCCACAGAAATCATTCTTTGTTGGCGTAGCTCTGTATCTCCTGATAAATTTCTGTCAGCTTGTGAGGAAAGACCTGTGTTTATGTATACATATAAGAGAGTAAATCAGTGCACGTGTGCATGCATTCGTGTGCATCTCACCCTCCAGACAAGTGGAGTAGAATTCGATGAAGAACTTGGTTCTACTCGCCGTCTTCACTATGGCCTCGATGCTCTCAAACTCTATGTAGGCCTGCTCCGAAGACTTTGGCAAGCCTGTGCAAAAACGAGTGGCAAGGAATGGAGGGGGGTTACAGGAAGAAAGTGGGAGAGAGTAAAACTAAGTAGGTGGCACACAATGGGATATGTGCATTAGTTATTTACTTGTAAATGTGACATTTTGGCTAAATCAAAGAGAGGAATGGAGAAATGAATAAGTGCATGTGTGCTGGGAACACACTACAGCACCACAAACATTCTTGGATACTGCCATTGTCATTCATAGATTTTTGTTTTTACAAGTAGGGCTCTAACAACATGCAACCCTAAAACTTTTGTAAACATGAACTTGCACACGAATGCAACATGAAACAAAACAATGAAGAAAAACTAAAAACCTGAGTTGGAAAAAACTTGCAGCTGCACACTTTTATTTTCCTTTTTTATGGCATTAAATTATGTCATTCAGCAGAGGCTTTTGTCCAAAGTGACTTACAGTAAATAAATAAATAATTTGTCCACAGTCATCAATTCAACCATATATCACAGTCTTTGTCTCTCATGCACAATACGCATTGGCTACCTCCAGTCTCTGTCTCTTGCAGGAAAATGTCAAATTTTGTCCATGTCATTGTTATGGCCCTGATTAGTTTGGGAGGCATGTGTCCTTAACCCTCATACACTACAAGATTGTCTGTATAAAAAAAAGGATGTGAGAAGAGGGAGGGAGAAAGAGAAAAAGAGAGAGATAGGGAGAGAGGGAGGGTTCTCTCTACTCGTACCTTTCTTGGAGACAAACTGGGATGTCACCCCCACCTCGAAGGTAGCGAACACCGGGGAATGGTCACTGGTCACAATATCATCTGTACAGCCTGACAGACAAAAAAAAAAAAAAAAAAAAAAACAGATATCTTTTAATTTCCCTTGTTGATAAATCATCTAACTGTCATGTAAGTGCAAATGCAGGTGCATCCCACGAGCCGTGTGCCAGCGGTCTCACCATAGGAGTTGCAGACAATGTGTGTTTCTGGGTAGGACTTCCACAAGATCCTGTCACACCAGGACGGAACGTTAGTCCTCATCTGGGACAGACAGAAAAGGGGAAGACAAGGCATTGTTATCGGGACAACTCACAAAAAGAGGAAACAATGGGAGGGAAATTCTGGACAACACAGGCAATTGTGTTTCAGAAATTAGAAATGAATGGCACTGAGAGTATGTGGCCTCAATCTCCCCAAACAGCCAATTTAAAAGGATGGTAGAAACAACCCACCCTAACCAATACTGGATGTTTAGTGTTGATACCGATGCTGACTTGAGAAAAAACTAACAAAAAAAAAAACTTCTGATATCTTATGATACATTGGCTGATATTTTTGTAGCAAGGAATCATCAGATATGATAAAATTATTACATTTCTGGGTTGTTGTTTTTTTTGCTATCTTTAGAGGTCTGAGGGTCTCCAGCTTCTTTTAATTTGAAGAAGGCTCTACCACTCCAGCTAAAGCCCCTAAAAGCTGTTTTACCAGTTGAATAATCAGTTTCCCGTGGTTATGCATCTGACTGGGTGATTGTGATTGGGTTTATTTTCATAAACGTACCCCCGTGGCCTTCTGCTTCTGCCAGACGTACGTGTCCCTGGAGCCACGCTCATAGCGGTACGTGGGCGGGTAAGAGATCTCTTCCTCCGCTGCAAGTAAACAGACACATTCCTTCACTCATCAAAACAAGTAGCAGTTTAGCGTTTTTACATTCGAAAGTCATCAGTGTAATTACTCTAAACAAACAAGAAAACTACCCAGATGATAGGCAGTGTTTGGCGGCCTCTACACTGGACTTAAACGCCATTAAGACTCTTCGGTAAAGCCAAAGAAAAAACAACAAACATGGACAGTGATAACAGAGGCCGAAGGGGGACAAGTGGAAACAGTTACCAAGGGGGTTTATGGGAATTGAGGCCTTACCTTTGAGAAACACTGGAACAAGACCACCGACGTGTAATTTTGACCAGGGTCTCATTTGTTTATAGTAGTTACACTGAGCAATCACAATGAATTGGACCATGATAAAATAATGATTTTAAAAGCTACATGCTGCACATTTAAGAGAAGCTGAGCTGCATCCTTTTGACGTGGATATCACGTGGCCTTCACATGGTTTTCATCTGTTTAATGTCACTATCGTTGTTAATGATAGACTTATATTGGCATTGAAGAAACCAAGAAAGCAAAATATCTCAATGTGCAAGTGAGACTTTAACACTACTTGAGACAATTTAATGACTGTTACAGCCTTCTAAATGCAAAACAGAATTTAATACATTTTTAGACTTTTTGAGGACCTTCTGTTGATATGCACCTTCTGAAACGCCGTCTCACACACAGCAACTTCTTGCTACAGCTGAGATATTTTTAACTATTATTTCCTGGCATTCAAAACATATCCAGCTCTCAGTCCTGTGTGGAGGAACATCCTTTCCGCTGTGCACAATGAGAGAAAGTCGCCTGCACCACCAGGCCGTGTGGCTGGTGGACGTGCAGGCCTACTGACCGAAGCGAAGAAAGACCTTGTTCTTCTCCCTCTCCAGGTTGAGCTGGTCCACCTTCAGCAGCGGCTCAAACTCCTTCCTGTTGATGTAGTTCAGAATCTCCTGGACACACACACACACACACACACACACACACACACACACACACACACAAGACAGTCACATGATGAGACGTCATACAAATCTGCTTTAATTCATCAGTCCATGTCAGTGTGTGTCTGTGTGTGTGCTTTGCTGTACCTGTATGTCCATGTCCAGCCTGTAGTTGAGGTCTCCCAGCCAGAAGAGGTGTGTGAAGCGCAGCGAGATGTCGAAGGAGCTCAGCTGTTTGTCTCCTAGCGACAGCAGCCGCAGGATGTCTAGGTAGTTCTGGTTCCTCCTGCAGGGGTCAAAGGTCACAGGTGGAAAAGAGGTAAAACGGTGGGAAGGTGTGTGTGTGTGTGTGTGTGTGTGTGTGAGACATCTTAAGAGCTGTAAAATATATGTCATGATTCCACTTTTAAAAAAATACCCATTTGAGAGAACATTTTTGTCTCTCCACACAACCGGAAATTGATATTTTAGGGTTAAGAGCAACAGGATATGTGGAGTTAATATTTTTGTGATGGGAAACATTTTAAAAGTGGGATTTGGGGAAGGCATTGCAACAAATGGAGTGTCCTCACAGGTGTGTCTGCGAGTTTGTTTGGGACAGTACCTCGCAATCTTCTCATTCCCTGATGTCAAGTGGCAGTTCACAAAGCCGAAAGACGTGCCATTGAACATGAAGGACACACCCACTGCCCCTTTGTTACCTAGGAAACCATCAACATCACACACTCAGACACAATGACTGACCAGTCTGACTGAGTCTCACAAAATATGTCAAGACATAATGCTGTAAAAAACAATTTAGGACTAACATTAAACTGAGAATTTACAGTTTAAAGAGTTTAAATGTCATTCTGAATTTTAGTGGATATTGCTGTTTTTTTTTTGTCCCATCAAGAGGGAAAAATTTTCACTTTGTCCTTCAGCGATCAAAAAACTGACACATTAGCACACTGTATCACAGAAACTAAAGTGTGCTTGTGACTATTTTGTGATTAACTCTAAGTATTTGTTTCAAAGAATGCAGACTCTTTTAGGTGAACCAAGGGAAATCTTTTCATTATAATATGACAGGCAAAGATAATTTATTTATTTTTAATACCCTCCTAAAGCTGCCCCCAATTCTGCTTCTAGGTACAATACTGCTCCCATTTTATTTTTTCCTTCACACTTGGACGAGGAGAAGAGAGAAGCACCAGCGCTGTGTGCGGTTGTTACCCAGTGTGTTGGCGATGCCCGTCTTGACGCTGGACACTCCCACGTGGCTGATCCGATTCTCATGTTCAGGTTTCACCAGCACAGCAATCTTTATGTTCCACAGCGTCTGCACTGCAATCTGTGTCCAAAAACAACAAAGAGAATGAGGAACCTCTGTGTGCATGGTCTTCCTCTCTTCACAGTGACACAGACAGCCACTGTGATACTGAGCAGCATCCTCTTTTTACAAAAGTCCAGGACCCCAGTTTGTCTCCACTGCTCTAAAAGCCTTTAAGCTCCTCATAAATCTTCATGACTGAACTGCATTTGACTGGTGAAACAAATTCAGAGCATAACTAATCTAGTCAAGACATTTAATATTTAGAAGCAGTTAAAATCTATAAAGTCTCATTTGTGTCTTCCCTTTCCCCTCACCGGTTTATAGTCCAGTTCTGTCTGTTCCTTCAGCGTGGTGCGGAGGGACTCCACCCACTCCCGATCACACACCGAGTTTTCTTGGGTTCCGAACACATACAGGTCATGGGGGATGGTGACCGTCATCTCGTCCAGGGTCTTCCCCAGGCCGCGGCACAACACCCACGAGGCCACAGACTTGGGTGCAGGTACCGAGCCTGCAGACAAAGGCCAAGATGGAAACTTCTCATCAAACATACTAATATACACAGTCTTTAAAAAAAAAAAACACAACACAGATATATCAAAGTATTCATGTTTCTGGTTTGGGAACACACATGCATTTGTGTCACTTTTTTGCTTAAATAAATTGTCTCATGTGAATATGTTGCTGTTTACATACAAGGTGTGTTTTTTTTTTTTATTTTAAATAAGAAAATAAGAACAATTTAAAATCAATAGCCATACATGCATATTCTTTTCTTCTGGCTCTTGTCCTGAAATCGCCCACCCCTCCCCTGCCAATCAAATGGATGTGCATTGCCTCTCTACCTCACATACCACCAGCTCAGATTGTGATTTGTTAGTTTCAATCTGCTGATATCTAACCAGCATCAGACACTGGCACCATTGTCCCCTCATCCTCTGCGTAACAAGCAGACAAGATCAAAAGAGCCTTTCCAGACTCTAGAGAAACAGCCTCTCGATGTTAGTTGTGCTAATAACACCCAGGCAGCCATTAACGAAAAAGTATTTCTGATCAATAGCTGGTGTTGTGTGGGTGTTTATGGCTTCATGTCCCACCCATGTTCCAGGTGCCGATGAAGACTGAAATCATGTCCGGCTCGTCCTGGTTGGAATGTTTGTTTTTCATCAGCTGCAGCAGCTGGCAAAACGCCTCCCGCTTCTGAAACACACACACACACACACACACACACACACACACACAAGTAAACCAGTCAGCCCAGTGGTCACTGCTGTTCATAACTGCTTCTCTTGTTATCCATCAGCTGAAAACCAATATAAACCAGTATGAGCCACTATGAGCTCAGACGCCACAAGTTGAAATATTCTGCAGTAATCTGAGCTTTGGGAACAATGTGAACATCTCCGCAGCTCCCCAGGGCCTCGGTGGAAAGTGAGTCTCCACCCACAAAGGGAGATTTGTATATGAGTCATCGGCCAGCATGACCTGAGCCACAGATCTCAGACGTGTCGCTGTCCTGTGTCTGATTAGGAATATACAAATAAAAAGGAATAAGTGAGAGCATTTCCTGGATGGATGTGTATTCCATTGTAATGTTGGCGTTCACATCGACATATTCTGACCACCTCGGTGTGTGTATGTGTGCGTACGATAGTGTGTGCCTGTGTTTGCTGGCATGTACACATGTACGCTTGTAATGCGAGTTCTTGTGTGTGCATCTGACAGTATGTTTGTGGTAGTTATGAGCGTGTGTGGTAATATATTTACTAATGTGTGCGTATTCATGTGTGTGTCTCTGTGTGCACCGACCTTGGCGCTAGCAAAGATGAAGTCTTTCCTCTGGCTCTTGTCCTTTTCCTTCTCAAACACAATGCCCAGTTTATTCTGTACCCGCTGAGACTTGATCAGCTGACGGACTGAGAGGGAGAGACAGAGGCAGACCGAGGGAAGAGAGACAGTGAGGGAGGGGGGGCGGAGTTAGGAACAGGGAGCGGAAATAAGAGCGGGAAAGCAAAGACAAGCAGTTTGGTGAGAGAGGGAGAATCAAAGAGGGGGCAAAAGAGACAAGGCACATGTGAGAGTGGGAGAGAAAATTAAAATACAGAATGTCAACAGGCCACAGAGCCATAAATTCTTCAGCTATCTATCTTTTTATTGCCTCATTACCTCAGCTGTATCTCAAACAAATATTATAGCAGGACTTTACAGGCCCAGTAAGATTTAGTCCCACACCCTGGAGACCAGACACATTAGCAAAACTCATTCAGGCTTGTCTGGGTAACCTTTTTCCTTTCGGCAATTATGATTTTGACAAAACACCATTACACCCAGAGGTTATGATCCGAACTGAATGCACTGCGAAAAATCCAGTCAGCGCTGTAATCTCATTTGTTAAAATCCATTCGGGACAAAAAAAAACAAACAAAAAAAAAAAACAACTAACCAATTCGAGGTAGCAAGGTAGCTACAGTAATTTAGCTGTTTCTTTCTTTTTCTTTTTTATGCATAGTCTGGGTACACTGCTAAACTGAACTACTCCTTGGGGATAAATAAAGTTGTCTGAGTCTGAGTCTGAGGAAAAAAAATTTGCCAAGTCATTTGAGTGTTCATTTTGGTTTACTGGTTAAGGTTAGGGTTAGGCAAAAGGATGTTAATGGCTAAGATTTCCACTTTCATTTCTATTTCTATTCATTCATAAAACACTTGTGGTGACTTGTCATCATATAACACTTCCTTATTGAACTGTTCCCATAGTCATTATTTGACTCAATCAAGCGATTGGCTAATGCTCAAAGCCCCGCATGTTGACAATAAATTTGGGGAAACTGCTTTTAGTTTTTGTGCTGCACACACTTGGAACATTTTCCAGAGCACGCTAAAACTGAACACAATTGTACCTACAGGTCCAATTTATACTAATTTTTTTTTTTCATATTTTAAAGACATACAAAACAAACAATACTACCACACAATATTGACACTAATCTAGACAAGCACAAAAGACTAACCGCACAAAACCAGACAAAACAAAACATGTCAGAGTGATACAGATTGGCAGAGGACAAAAATCTGTCTTTTTTTTTTAAACTCAAAAAATTAGTATAAATTAAAAAATTTATAGTAATTTTTTGAGTTTATTCATTCTGTTTTTAACTGTACTCTCGAGATCACTGAAAATGAAGGCATGCCCTCAGTGATCCTTGCAATTTAAATAAAGGTCGAATGAATGAATTTAAAAAAATAACTTAGGGAACGGTTGTCGAGAACGAACACAAGTCAATTAGCTAATGATTTTGCCATGCTCACAAAAAAATATATATATTTCTTATTGTAGCTCCATCTCACTAGTCCTTTACTGTGACAGCATCGGAGCCTCACACATGAGTGTGAACGTGACTGGAAGCAAAATGGATGAAGAACTGAATCTGAGTTGAGTTCTGTCTGAGCACAAAGTTTTTTACCTGATGTTTAAGTTACCTAGACAAACTTTAATGGTGCTATTTTCATGACCCGGCTGAAACTGGCCTGCGGTCCATTTTGAGTCTGATAGTGTTGGGAAATACTGGGATATGAGTGTGTAGAGCATGTTTGTGTGTGTGTTTCTCACTCTTGTCGTGTGTGAAGGTGGTCCAGTCCTCCTGGCTGTCCTTCACCTTCTTCATCACCACCAGTCTTCCTCCCTCCACGTCCACCGACAGCGTGTGCTTCTGGCTCTTGCCGATCTTTGTCAGTTCTGCCAAGTAGACATCCAGCTTCACCTGTTGTGACACAGGGGAGAGAGATTAAACACACACACACACACACACACACACACACACTCAGTCACACTCATACAGAAAGGGTGTGCCAAAAGTACAGCTGTACATTTATTAAAGAGTAGTCCTTGTGTGTATGCGTGTGCGTGTGTGTGTGTGTGTGTGTGTGTGTGTGTGTGTGTGTGTGTATGTGTGTACACATCTTGCATATCCCCTCACCAGCAGGGGTCTCCAAAGCGAGCTCTCACACTCAGCTGATACGTTTCCATCTATTGCATCGACTGACTGTTAAATCTCCATCAAGTGTATTTGATTTGGCTGCCAAAATTACATATTTCAAAATTTTTGAAAGAATAATAATAAAAAAAACAACACTTTATTTAGATGATCACACATCATTTACTTGGTTCTTTGGATTCTATTGTTGGCAGGCAGCGCTCAAATTTTGCTCCATCTGTCACAAATTTTAGCAATAAGATAATAAGTTCTGTGGAACTTTTTTGTGGTCTTGTTAAACTTTATTATTCTCTTTTAATCTGTGGAAACAGCGAACATTGTATATAGAATGAAAAATTGATATTATGGTGATAGTATGCTTATTATTGGATATTATGGTCAAGTTTTTTTTTTTTTTTTTTTTTTTTTTTAAATAGAGGCTGACAAAATTCCATGATATTCCATAACTTGTCCCAAGAATTTATTGGCTTCTGTGACTTTCCCTGATATTCCCAACTTTGCAGATATTCCCTTACGTGTGGGAATTCAGCTTTATGTACTTTTAAAAGTAAGACTTAACATTTTCCATTAAAATGTTTACTCAAAGACTCAGAGTAAATGTATTTTGACATTTTGGTCATATAAACCTCGACTGAGCCTGACTGTGTGTCAGCTGACAGATCTAGTCCCTCCCTTCCTAACTAATCGCTGCATCATGACAACACCGCACTTCCCGTGCAAACAGGAAGTTCCTGAGAGGAGGACCAACCAAACCAGCAGAAAATGCCGTCTTGACTGACATCCAATACTCCCCTGATATCTCTCCTCACTCACTGTCTCTCCTTTTCCTTCTTGCTCTTTTTATATTTTCTTCCCATCCCAGCCTCCCCTCACTCTTCATGCTTTTCATCTGATATCAGATCAGAATCAGAAACAGAAATACTTTATTGATCCCAGAAGGGAAATTGGGTTTATGGGTTTATATCTCCTCTCTTCACTCCTCTGACTGTCCCCTTCTTTTCATCCACAGTCTCTTTCTTTCTCTATCTCTCCCACTTTGCAGCTTCTGCCTGACTGAGGAGTTTCCATGAGTCACAAGTTACCACAAACATACTGAGACTCACCTGTGAGGGAACTGAGAAGCAAAGCAAAGCCACTGCTGGTTTCAATAGGCAGTAAATTAACTGTTACTTACACAGCTTTTACTTTATAAACCAATTATATGCCCTAAATGCACATCCCAAAAACCTTAAAACCTATGCACTTACAAAATAGAACTACAGCAACCCAATAATAACGGTTACTAGACAAATACTTATATGATAAAACTGTATGATAGTATGATAAGGCCACTTTGACAATACCACAGGAAGTGCACAGCAAACATTCCTGTGAGTCCTGTCACACAGAGACTGAGCTGGTATATTCCCTGGAAAGTGAAATGACACTACAATCTCTTGTCAATCCCTTTTGAAACCATGCCTCAGTAGCAGCACTTATTAAACAGAAATCATTGATGGAAGCATTAAAGCACTTTCTTTGTAATCCCATTTTGACAAAAAAAAAAAACAAAAAAACAACCCTCCTTCACAACAATCGCCCAGTGGAAGTACTCTTTTCCTCTGCTTCCTAACCCTCTCAAACACCAGGAAATAAGCGAACTGGTGATTTTGACAAATATCTGCACTTCTTCAGTCGTAACGAATTATTCCAGAGTGTTGATATGAGGGCTTCTAGTTTCTTTTCAGCTAAACTGAAGCATTTCTCAGGTCGATCTTGCCTACTAAATAAAGGGTGACTTCCACTTCCGCTACTGAGACACTTCCTGGAAAGGTCAAAAGTTAGGAATGCATGACATCATCGCTGCCTCCTTAGCTGACCTCACATCTCCCCCGAGGGACCCGCCCACTGCCAGTGAGTGAGTGTATGTGTGTGTGTGTGTGTGTGTGAGCGAGTGTACCTCAAAGGCCTGCACAGGGATAGCTTTGCTGTGACGCATGGAGAGAGGGGGCGAGCAAGGAGACGTCAAACTGATGTCCTGCAGCGCCTTGAGAGCCTGAGAGGAGGTGTGGGGGTTAAGGGGGAGAAAATGACACGAGTTAGAGGAGCTAAGGCAGAATGTGGAGAAAAAGATGGACGAGAGGGGAGAGTCAGAGGCAGAATGTTTTCGCTTTCAGTGTTTGTGTCAACAAGGAAACAATTTCCCATTTTCTAGATGTGATCTAGCAGGAACAGAAAAGGTGGAGCCATGAGTCAAGAGATTTTGGCTGATTGTGCTGCAGCCATTTCCTCCCTGGCAAGCTGAGCCTCACTCACCCATGAGGTCCATACAGAGGGGCTTTGGCCTATTACTAAAACAGACCTGGGTCACGCTGCATTTGTGAATCAGCCTTAGAGTACAAAAAGGGTGAGACTAAGAGCATTAGCCTCCACCTGGCTTTCCAAGTAGATAAAATAAAAACGTGGCTATTAAATGCAAATACTATTTGACTCTGGTCCATGGTGGCCACAATTATAAACTTAAAAACAACATATAAAGTTTAAAGGTTGGTAAATAATTGGCCGCCTGTTGCACCAGCAATGCGTAGGTTTGAGCACAAGTTTGGGTGCAAAGTCGACACTAAATCCTACGTTGTAACAAGTTAGTTTCAGACTAATGTCTTGTCTTTGTTCAGCTGCAGAAGTAGCACCTTTGATAGGTTCAAGTTGTAACAGAGGTGTGGTGACACTTCATAACAACATATACAAGAACAAACAACCTTCATGCTGCTGTAAAGCCTTCGTGGTTCAGCCGAGATCGAAACTGCTGTATTTGTTTAGAGGTTAGATGTTGTTTTACCAGCCATTTGGTCATTTAAAGGCAGACTGTGCAGTTTCAAATGGGAGGGCACACCACTGTGTTTACTAAGGTTAATGTTGAGGCTGAGCAAGGAAAAACTCTTCAGCTTCATGCCAAGAATAATAACCCACAGAATTAATGTTACACTATTAAATGCCTGTCTGGAATCTAATGTTTTGGTGTCAAATGTGCACAAAAACATAAACAGCGCAGGGAAATGCAATTATATATTTGGTTATGATGGGGTAGAAGAGCTGTCCTGAACTCCTGAGGCATTTCTGTTCTGTTGTTGTAAGAAATGAGCTGGGGTGCCCTCAAAGAGCACAGTCTGCCTTTAAGCTGAAAATTCCTTGTGACATTGAACGCATCATGAAAACTAGTCATCAAGCATATCAAAAGGATGCAATCCATTTTAAATATATATTTATTGATCAAATCGTGATGTGCATGCATCAAAAGAAAAAATAAGATCACAGAGAATGCATGGCCAGTGTAAACAGGGAGAAATCGTTCCTCCGAATCATGAATTAACAGTCTCTGTAGACTTTGCAGTTGTTCTACCGTGTTAATGGTTGATTTAGGGATGATGTCACACCCAGTAGGGGGTAAGTGTACATTTTAAATGTTATCTTAACTCTACACTGAAACTAACTTCATGGTGCAACTGTTTTTTATAAAGTTATAGTGTAAATCCATCCCTTATCTTCAAAATAAGTTACATTCAAACTTAAATGGTGCAACAGGCTGCAGACGTCAAACAGAGGCAAATCTAAAATGACACGTCACTGAGCACGATGTGGCTGGGTGTGTTTGGCCTTGCAGTTTGAAACCAGGATCAACACTGGTTCTGATGGCACTGAACTCCCCCCCTCCCGCCTCCCTCTCCTCCACATGTTGTGTTAACCTCAGGCCACAGGCAGAGAGGGGCTCCCGCTGTGTCCCTCCCCAGCCTGGACGCATCACGCTGGGCTACAGATGCAGCCAGCAGGGCTTCTGGACAGATGATCCATCAGATGGAGAGGGTTATGTAAACTAAACGTCTCCAACTAACAGCTGTGTGTGTAAGTGTGTGTCTGAGCAAGGGAGGGGAAAAGAGAGCAAGGGAGAAAGAGAGAAAAAGAAAGAGGGAGAAGGAGAGAGCACATAAGCAGGTTTGTGTCTTCACTTGTCTGAATGTGTGTACCTTCTTCTCTATGGAGGAGAGCAGGTCTTTAAGGATCGCCAGCTTGGTCACAAGATTCTCCAACTCCTGGTCTCCACCCTGATTCACTGACTGAAAGAGAACACACACACACACACACAGACACACAGACACACACACACACACACACACACACACACACACACACACACACACACACACACACACACACACACACACACACACACACACACACACACACACACACACACACACACACACACACACACACAGATTAGATTCAGTCCAAATAGCAGGCACGGAAAAGACAGAATAGGAGAAAATTGATAGAGAAGGGATGACACGAAAAGGACCCTAAAACTGGAACTGATCACAAACATTCTCTCATTCCAAATGAATAGGAGCTGTGTGGCCAAAACAGAGATGGAGTGCTCTCCAGCCCATTGAGCCAAAAAGACTGGACAACTAAAAATTTGGGTTCTGATGTGTGAAAACGACACGATTCAATGGATGCACCAATCAGGATCATTAGGAGCTATTTCTGTGTTGTAACTGTGTCGTCAAGCCACCGAGCTGACTGGCGAGTGTAATTATGCTTTTCAGCTTTTCATCAGTAACAACGCGCCATGTAAAACAGCACAGACAGCGTAAATAGATCACTGCACAGTGTTTAACAAACTGCATGCAGTTGTCAACCTGACCACGTGGAAATTAATCAAAGCTGTTCATTCAAGCAATTACATGCGAGTCGGTTTTTGATAACTGGTGAGCCTGTTCACCTGTGGCTCTCAGAAGTGCATGGAAAAGGTTTTCAACTGAGGCAACAGAGACTCTGCTTTTCGTCAAACATTTTAAACTGTTTCAAATCATAAAGAAATGAAATGCCGAGGCCTCTCTGTGGCGTGCTCCTCGCAGGTCTGACATTAAGGCCACGTAAAGAATGGATGGGCCTGTTCTCTGTGTAAAACAACAAAGACTGTCTTCAATTGCTGTCAAATGACACGAGCATAAATAGCAAGTAAAGGTCAGTTGAAACGTAATCAGCTGATCACTGATGACCTTTTCGATTATGGTTGATGGCCGTTGGATCAGTGCATTCTGATCCGTTTTTTTAGATGCTGCTTTTCTAAACCTTTCCCTGGATGTTTACATATTGTTCCTTGGTAGTTTTTATGATGATAAGGCTAATGATGAATCCTCTTTAAACCCTACTGCATGGTTTTCAAAGGTGTCTGTGGTCAATCTGATTATAAGGCAGCTTTTCTCAGCTTTCTTCTTACATGTTGACGTTTTGGAGATTCCATTTTGTTTGACATCTACACACAGAAATCCAAGAGGAAAGGTTTGGTTTATAAAACTGTACAACACAAACCACAAAACAAAATATGGATCAATTAAATACAAATGTTAAAGAAGACAACATGAATCATGACAAAGATGTAAACACAGCACTCAAAGGAAAACAAATAAAAAGATATACACACACACACACTCCTTTGTTTGCATTACCCTTGTGATACAACATTTCTCCTATAAGTGTGAGTATGTATGACTGCAGCGTGACTATGTCTGGCAAAAGCTTTTTTCTCATGCTCTCCAATGCACTCCTGACCAGTGTGTGTGTGGGTGTGTGTGTGTGGGTGTGAGAGAGAGAGAGAGAGAGAGAGAGGAAGAGGTTGTTGGGCTTGAATGTACAGTTTGACTCTGGAAAGACAGGAAGTTCAAAAATGCCTCATCTTGCCTTCATTCTACACACACACACACACACACACACACACACACACACACACACACACACACACACACACACACACACACACACACACACACACCCAGAGATGTACCTGTTGGATCATCTTGGAGACCATGAAGGCGCTCTGCTGATCAAACACTTTGGACAGGATCTCCAGACCGGACAGAACCTTATCCACCTCCCTGCGGGGAAACACAGGGGAAAAAACATTTGTTTGTTTGTGTGTGTGTGCGTGTGTGTCAGGCTCGATTACTATGCTCCCGTCTCAGTTTGGGTTCAGACAAAAATACGTGTCCCGATCCACACTCTAATCCCCACACATTTATACATTTAAGATGAAAAAACAGGCAACTCTGCAAACATGCACAACAGAAACTAGGAGCCTTAGAGGGGAAAATCCTTCTCCTGCATCTGGTCTAAAAGATGAAAAGATGTTTTAGTGTATTATAGCCTGTTATTTGGAGACACTTTGGTTTTAAATCAGATGACAACAGACGGATGTATTTCTTATTTGATTTTTGTTGACGAGGACAACAATGAGGGTACACCAGTGAGCATTAAGGTAAGCCTTGAAGTCATATTCAGTTCAATTATTCATTTATTGTGGACACATTTTTATTTATCTTTCTTTTTACTGATTATCTCATGACATTTTCTTCTTCCTCTTTTTTATTATTTTTGGGCATTTCTGCTTTATGAGACAGTCACAGCAGAGAGAGACAAGAAACAGAGGCCAGAGAGGGGGGATGAGACTGGGCCAGACTCAAACCCAGGCCACTTAGCCTCAATATTACATGGCACGCCCTCTACACAGTGAGCCACCGGGGCGCCTGACATTTCCTTCTTTTAATTTGATTTTACGTTGTTGATCTGCACAACTACGGTGCACTTTGTAACCTCGGCATGATTGTAGACGAGGGTCTTTCGCTCAATGTGTCCTCCGAGGATTAAATAAACGAAACAAAGACTCTCTAGCTGCTGCTACTTTGAGAAATGCGGCGTTGAAAAAGTGGAAAAATACAGCATGTCAAGGTGCCAAGTGTAACAAAATAAGTTTGCTTCTTAAAACAAAGATTTATAATTGAAATTAGTAGTAAAATAATCCTGATTATAATTTCTGCCATAATCATGCAGCTGTAGTGTAAGTGACTATGTGTGTCGGCCTATATGCAGCGTGTGTCTGCATGTGCACGGAAATCCCCTGACTATTCCACATCTGAAACACTGGATTTCCATAACCTATACAAACATATCATGTTTTGTTTTTCTTTGACCATATACGCTTTTATTTTAAACACACTTAAGATTCAGAGTGCCGTTCTCGAGCTTCCATGACTTCTCCGTGACCCCTGCTACATGTGTGCCGGCGTGCGTCTCTCACCCGTTGAGGCGTTTGCAGGAGGCCACCAGGGTCTTGTTGAGGTGCGGCAGGGAGCAGGCGCCCTGTTTGACGGCCTCCAGGTCCAGAGCGTAGCTGCCCTTCAGGTACTCGTGGGAGATGGTGCTCAGGCCGTTAGCCGCCGGAGCGCTACAGGACGCCCAGACAGAAAGCAGCAGTCTTGGTGTTCATGTCATGGATCTAATTTGCTGTGGCGTATCCACACCCTAATAACACTATAATCCCTCTAAATCTGTGCCTAATCCTGTGTCCTCACAGACTCCACCTAACATGTTCTGGCACTGAAAATACTAATTGTGAAATATTCAGATAACCCCCATTTCCTATAGCCTGTTTGTCTTCTGTTTTTCTATTTATATTCTATCAGTGTTTCCTTGATTTTTTCAACCCTATAAAGCCATTCGTATCATATAGGATACACATTTTCAATTCCGTTTTTCGTTTTCAGTTTAATCAATACTTGACCAAAATACTGTTGTATACCTTTGAACACTTCCCCTGTTCACCCTGGACCATACCATTGGCACTTCAAGTACATATCATATATCATACACCAGAAAGGTCCTGTAATAACATATTTTTGGAATTTTTTTCATTTTTTATATATATATAGGACTAAATAAAGGGTTCAATTTCAAAAAAATTGAATTTTCTGCCAATTCTTTCATAGTTCAGGCTTTAAAGGGTTAATAATGTTTTTCCAATTGTGTCCCATATCTCTCGCTGTTGGGGTCTAAATTATGTCTCAGGTTGAGATTCTAGAGTCTAAAAACCATTACCTCTAAAACATTTAGACTAGAACGAATTCAGAGGTAAAGCTGGTTCTGTTTTTACTCCTGACCATTATCTGCTGCTGCCACAACACAGTTTCTACATGAAGATCACTAACGTTTCAGCTAATCTCGAAAACATGAATTCCTTTAAAATGCAGAGACGTCACATCCCCTGTACCAAGAAACACTGATTCTTTGCATTTGTAGTGACTTAGTTTCATGCAGTATCACATGTATGGACACCTTCCTCTTTTGATTGTTTTGGAACGACTGTGTGTGTGTGTGTGTGTGTGTGTAAGTCGGTAAGTTTGATAGCTACTATATTTGTGTAAGTCTAGAATTCCAGGATCACTCAAACTTCCTCTTAACCAGAGAACTGACTCACTGTCTACCCGGGGACACGGAAACACACACACACACACACACACACACACACACACACACACACACACACACACTATGACGCCTGCGCACGCTTTGAGACATGCAGGGGAACACTGCCTCAGTGTCACCTGAGGTTAAAGGAGCCACATAAGTTACTGCAACACACACATTCTGTCACTTATTTAATTTGCCTGGGACAGTCTCGGCCATGTACACCTCCTAAAAATGACCCAAAAAAAAAAGTAACAAAAATAAAAAAATAAAAATAAAAATTATAGGTTTTCCCTGTATGAAAGACAGTAATGCACCTGATCACCAATCCACTAGTTAAATGTCATTATTCAAATCATACAAATGTGCATGCAAACAGATTGATGCAAACTCACACACAGATAAACAAGTACATACACACACACACACACACACACACACACACACACCAACCGCCTTCACCAGAGCCCAGTATCCTCTGTGTACTACATGGTTTTCAACAGGATGTGGTTTTCCTTTCTACAGAGAGGGGGTCCCCTAGGGAGAACAGAGGATGTGTGTGTGTGTGTGTGTGTGTGTGTGTGTGTGTGTGTGACAGAGAGTGAACGAGAGGGAGAGAGAGAGAATGTCTGAGTGAAGGGGTGTTTGTCTATTTTTACTGTTTTAAAATATGCAGGAAAGTGTGTGTGTGTCTGTGTCTGTGTGTGTGTGTGATATGAGGTAGGAAGAAAGTAAAAGTCATCAGTAGAAGTATTTGAGGGACAGTGTGTGTGTGTGTGTGTGTGTGTGTTTTGTGTTATCTATCATAAGCAACTGTGTTTTGGTGACTGTGTGAGTTGAGCTGACCTATGACTTAATCACCCAGCAGTGAAGCAACATCCTCCTTCAACTGTGCACACTGGAGAACGCATTTGCATGAGTGTGAGTGTGTGTGTGTGTGTGTGTGTGTGTGTGTGTGTGTGTGTGTGTGTGTTTGTTTTTAAAAGGTGAATGTGTGTGTGTGAGTTTGCACACTTGGGCAGCATGATGAAAGATTGGTTGAAATGGTTTCTGGTTTGACGCTCAGTACTTGCAGTACTGGTGTGTGTGTGTGTGTGTGTGTGTGTGTGTGTGTGTGTGTCCATACTGTGTTTATACACAAATATGAAGCTACTAGTGTGCTGATGTTTCACTTCCACCGACCATTAGGACAATATTATCATAAAACAAAAAAGGGAAACGGCATGCAGTGTTTACAAGTGGGGCTTGTACTGCCTTTGTGCCTTTGAAAGTAAAAACACAGAGAATAATAGATACATAATAGATGTGCATAATAGACCCCACATGGACAGCGTACCTGTCTGTGGGTGTGTCTGGTCCAGGAGGGGTGGACGTGGAGGCGGAGCGAGGGGGGAGCGGCGGCTTGTCATCCTCCCCATCTACCAATGAGAGACAGGAAGAGTTGACACCAGGACACCAATCAAAACAGCGCAAGGTCACTAATGGATGTGTGTGTGTGTGTGTGTGTGTGTGTGTGTGTGTGTGTGTGTGTGTGCTGTACCTGAATAGTCCCTGTCGTCGTTGAGGGCGGTCTCCTCTCTGTCCACGGGGTACAGCAGCGTAGTGACCAGACCTTGGCTGGGCTGAAGGTACAGCAACACTAACTCTGGCAATGTCTTGAACCGCTTCGGCTGCACGCCCTGAGACGTCTGAGACAGAGACACCAAAACATGACACTGCAAAATACACGCAACGCCACATTCAGCATCAACATTTTCAAAACAACGTCTTTGAGAAACCTAATTTTGCTTCTAATTTTGCAGACACCACCACTAAAGATAAAGAAAAATGCAAATAATTTCATGCGAGATCATTTAAGATAAACCCTCATCCTTTGATTGCACAAATTCAAGAAGCAACATTTATAATTCTTTTTTTTTTTAATGAATTTATAATTTGAAAATTGAATCCAAACTTACTTAAGACTACATGACACTAGAATTTCAATACTTAAAATTTTAAAGGGTGCAATAAGCAAAACTGATGTGGGTTCACTGGAGCGAGGACAGTTCAGACACGACTGGTAAAAAAAACAAAAACAAAAGAGGAATAAGCATAAAATTTGGCTGAATCTACAAGGTTGGGGGTGGCGATGTGAACTGTTTAGACTTCACTGCTGGGATGTCGTAATACCAGAAATTTAGTAGCCAGTGCCAGTACCAGTAAAAATCCATGGTTCATGACACCAGTTTTGATAAAAGAGGAGACCTTTTGCTCACTGACTTTTGCTCGTCTGTGTTGCCTTCTCCATCTGCCTCGAAGGCAAAATACTTCCATCAGTGGCTTTTGTAATTTGCTCTTTTCAAAAGTTTTTTTTTTCTTTTAGTTTGAGGGTCAGGAGGCCCAGGAAGAGTACATCTCTGCTGTTTGTCGGTGTGTGTGTTACGGCGGCGCTCTCGCTTGCTCTAGTGTTGGCAGTTACTCACAAACAGTACAAGACAATAAAATGAAACTGTCAAACAGACTTGCGAATGAAAGCCAATCTGAGAAAAACAGGCCAAAGATTGGAGGCACTCATATTGTGAAAACAACCGACGTGTTTCGGCGACATCGTCTTCATCAGGCCGTGGGAAATCTGACGGTTGTGTCTACAGGGTCTCCACCATTGGCCTGACTCACTGATAAACTACTTACTCCATGTTGGTCTAATCAGTCTTCACTTCGACTGACCTTCAATTGTGCACAGTGCACCTTCCACAGTTTATTACAGTAATACTGAATTGAACTGAAGCTCCAGAGAGAACAAGAGGAGAGCGAGGGAAGGGGAAGAGAAGAAAAGGAGGAAGATAAACAGGGAGGGATGCTCAGATAATGAGAGAGGAAAGGAGAGAGTTATTTTCCACAGCAGAGATATCCAACGCCGTCTCGCTAAAAAGAGTCATGTCACTGAAATCCCTGGAGGCCGCAGCTGGTCCCCGTTTCATGTTCAATAAGCAAATATAATCGAGCCGCCTCAGCACGATTCAAACCAGGAAGAGGAGTTTTGGTCAAATTTGCTTGCAAACAAATTGAGTTTGGAGGAAGCAGAGCCGGGCTCCCAGGAGGCCGAGAGAGTTTCAGAGCCTCCTCAACGTCACAGCGCTGCGGGACAGAAGGCTCGGGGCAATACGAGCCCCACCAATATCATAAACCAGTCAGACAGATGCCTGTGATGTGGCGACAAGGACAGTCTGGAGCAGCTTTCATAGAGAGAGCAAGGGGGGAGAGAAGGGTGCCGTGCTACACAAGTGTATGTGTGTGTGTGTGTGTGTGTGTGTGTGAGGCAGATAGAGCATGTGTGGCAAGTGGCGGTGGTGATGGTGAGGGGGGTGGGGGGGCTTCACAGCTGTTAGGCACAAAGCACAAAGAGGCTGCTGTGTGTTAGTGTGTGTGTGAGAGAGAGGGAGAGCGAGAGCGAGAGAGAGAGAGCGAGAGAGAGCGAGAGAGAGAGAGAGAGAGAGAGAGAGAGAGAGAGAGAGAGAGAGAGAGAGAGAGAGAGAGAGAGAGAGAGAGAGAGAGAGAGCAGAGCCAACAAAAGCATCACTGCCTGCCAGCTGCTACTGAAGCAAATACAGTTTTTGCTCGCTCCGTCTCACACACACTAGCGGCACTTAACCCCGATGATTAAATACAGACAGACAAACACTCAGTATGTGTGTGTGTGTGTGTGTGTGTCTTCTCTGTACCTGCACAGCCAGAAATCCCTCATCATCTGGGAGGATTCTGTACGTATGGACATGCTTCTGAAACCTAGAGGGGGGGTGAGAGAGAGAGAGAGAGAGAGAGACAGAATAGGGACAGAAGTGAGGGGGAGAAAAAACACAGACAGTCTTCTCCAGAGACATTTTTTAATCTGACAATGTGTGTGTGTGTGTGTGTATGTGTGTGTGTGTGTGTGTGTTTGGGGGGGTGTTCAGCTACAGTGAAGAGCATCAACCTGTTGCTGTCTGTCACTGCGCTCAGCGGGCTTGAGCTTTACAGTAGTCTGATACAGTTGAGCTGAAACAGAGCAGAGCTGAAGTGCAGTGCTAGCACTTCACTTCTTCACCTTGTTAGCTAGTTCTCTATCCTAATATACACTGTTTTAACAATAAATGAAAATAAAAAAAACCCAAGACTTATGTTTCCTGAAAAAGTAATGCATCTTAGTGATTATCTCATGGAGCACTCGTATTTTGACACATGCACTGTGTCGTGGGAAGGAAAGGTTTTGCAGTCTATTTTCTTTTTCACTGGAAAAACAAACTTGTAAAATGATGATTTGACTTTTATCATAAAAATGCAGCACACTGTGACTTGGACACTGGACCTGGCAATATTGCAGTTTTGGTAATATTTTGATTCACTGTAAATAATTAATATAATAAATAATTTCAACCAACAATACAACCTAGTTTTTCTCAGCAATCCCATCCCAATCACTTCCCATCGAGTGAAATAGCCTTCCTCTCTCTAGCTCCTGTCCGACTGAGCTACATTTGTGAATGGTCTGTCGCTGCCACCACACCCTGCTTCAACAAGAAATACATCAAATTACAGAAACAAGATGTTCTAAAAATACGGTTTCACTGAGAGTCTAAGTGAAAGTGGTGCAACAAACACATGAGTGTTGGTGAATGAGGCTGCAGGCCAGCAGAAATGTATCTGGCTCCGTCCTGAATCGCGTGTACTTCAGGGCCCTTTAATGGTCCAGACACAAAATTTACAATTTGCCAGGCAAAGCTTGAGGTTTGTGTGTGTTGGTGTGTGTGTGCATGTGTGTGTGAGTGTGAGTATCGGCTGTGCTTCTCTGTAAAAGTCTGGGTGTGTAGAGCGCTGTCTGTGCAAAACAACCATGTGTTGCTTATTTGCATAAGTGTGTGTGTGCAGACCATGTGTATATACGCTCTATAAACGAATGAGGGTTAAATGCTGACATCCATGCCAGGAATTCACTCTGCCCTGACCACTCAGTTGTTTTTCCGGTCTTTCCTGGTCACTGTCCTATTGACTTTAAAACATGGACTGGATTCAAATTTGAATGTGATTTTATATCAAGATGCAACTCAGTTAGATCTTACATATTTTATAAACTGGGCTGCACCAACTTCAGTCAGAGGGCTGGCCTGAATGAGTGGAGCTACTCAGGAGCTCAAATATTCATAGGTGACGTTACTCTGAAACGTTATGATTCCTTAACGTCAGTCAGTGCGCTTACATGCAATTTAGTAATCCAGTTATTCCCCTCATGCGGCACTTAGCCATTTTCCAAACCCCCTTGTAAACGAGTAACCAGGTTTCCATTACCGGGTTAAGTGAAATGAGAGAGAGAAAGGAGCAGAGAGATAGAAATAGAGAAATGGAGCGGGTAAGCAACTTAGGAAAACATTGAGTGTAAAAGTGTGAGAGATAAGGAATGGGGAGGAGCTGAGATGAACGCTAACAACAGGAGTCATATTGAGTTCAGGACCAACACTTGTCAGGCAGCTACAAACCACAGTAAGCATGAATTTTTTTTTTTTAACTAAGTAGCCTGTTTTGCCATTTTCATTACTCATATAATGCTTTGTTACACTAGTTTACATAAATGTGGCAATGTAGAATACGGCAAATCTACAGTGTTTAAAAACCTGTCCCGCACACCGTGGCTCTAACAGCTGCTCAGACTTCTAATATAAACTTAGATAAATATTTGCTACTGCCTTCAAAAGGTCCAACACTAAACACTCAGAGACAGTAGGCTCCATTGTTCCTTTGTTTTACCGGTTTCTGAACTCTGGACCCATCTCCATAATGAGCCCCCGCACTGAAAGCATAAAATTCAAAAAACAAATGTATTTATATAGAAAACATTTTAGTCAAGAGTCAGTGCTGTACATTGTGCAGAGCATGTATATAGTCTATCTGTGTGTGTGTGTGTGTGTGCGTGTGTGTGTGTGTGTGTGTGTGTTTTCCTGCTCAAGGATAGCTGGCAGCTGATGAGATTCTCTGCAGGTCTGTGCAGTAAATACTATTGTTTCAGTAGCAGCAAAACTACAGGAATACAAAGAGAAAGAGAGAGAAACTGGGGAGATGTGGAGTAGCAGTGTGTGTGTGTGTGTGTGTGTGTGTGTGTGTGCGTGTGTGTGTGTAGGGTCAACAGTGGTGTGTTGAAGGTAGAGACTACTTTAGACTTCCTCTGTCCTGTGTCTGTTTAGAGTTCCACCTCCTGCCCTCCCATCTCCTCCAACAACACAGACACCACTTGAGGGCAAAACACCACACACACACACACGCACGCACGCACGCACACACACACACACACACACACACACACACACACACACACACACACACACACACACACACACACACACACACACACACACACACACACACACACACACACACACACAATAAGAAATATTATTGGCCAACACTGGCTGATGACAGATACACTGGTCTATGTATGAAGCTTTACCACTATACAAAAAGACAGTATACTACGGTAAAAAGCACTTCAGATAATTTAAGTATTATCCTTATAGATATTGTTAAGATGTTCTTTGTTGAAGCCTCCAGTATCAGAATCAGAATCAGAAATGCTTTATTGATCCCCAAGGGAAAATTGGGAACATACTTTTATTACAATTAAATGATGATTCCTTGCTACACATTTTCATGTACAAAAGAAAATCCAGTGTATCATTATTGGAGTTTTTTTCACTCTTACATATTGATACCAGCTCCAATAAGCCATTACTGGTTGGGTACTGAATTTGCTCTTCTTTACCCTCTATCTTGTGCACATCGCTTTGGTTCCAGTCATACATACCATTTCCTGGTGCAGCACAACCAGTACAATGAAAATATAACTAGACATAGTTGACGTCTACATCCATGTCTGTCCAGACTCATATCATATTTGTGATGAAGACTTTGAAGGAGTTTAATAAAAGGTATTAAGTGTATTTTTTGGCAAAATTGAAGTGATCACTATATTGACATGCATAATTCCAGTGAATAGTTCCCAGTGAAACACAGGTTCTCTTCACATAGAGACTATTTTTACAGAGGAGTACAGAGGACTGACAGAGACCCTCATCACATGGTGCAACAATAATCGGCTGAAGCTCAAAATCAGCAAAACCAATGAGCTTGTAGTGGACTACCAGAGGAACAGCAAGTGCTGTCCTGGTGGTCATCCAGGGAGAAGATGTGAAGTGAAAATGCTGAGTCATGGTGTTGAATAATGGCCAGAGTGGTTTTTAAGAACATAATGATGTCAGAGTGAAACTGACCATCGACCTTTTGGATATAAAAAGTCATGACTTAATCATTTAGACATTTGGCCAAAGCTAATAAACAATGTTAATGTTTTATGTGTTTGTGTGTGGGCATCATGGATGATGCATTCAACAAACATGCTAAGTAACCTGTGAGGAGGCGGTGTGAGCTCATCTATGCAACAAACACTGCATCTTCCACAGATAATAGGGAAGTCTGAGCACTACAAGTGATGCACAAAATTAAACTAACAAAAAGGGTTCCTCCACTAAGGTACCTCAGACAACAATGGATCAAACACAACAGCAAACATACAGAACATGTTTGTGAGTTAATGACACCGTGTGTATTTGTTTAATATTTGTGACACAGTAAAGTGCATGGTAACTCTATGGTTTTGTAACCTCACAACAAGTTTAATTTTTGTGACTTTAATATACAGTACAGGCCAAAAGTTTGGACACCTTCTCATTCAATGCGTTTTCTTTATTTTCATGACTATTTACATTGTAGATTCTAACTGAAGGAATCAAAACTATGAATGAACACATGTGGAGTTATGTACTTAACAAAAAAAGGTGAAATAACTGAAAACATGTTTTATATTCTAGTTTCTTCAAAATAGCCACCCTTTGCTCTGATTACTGCTTTGCACACTCTTGGCATTCTCTCGATGAGCTTCAAGAGGTAGTCGCCTGAAATGGTTTTCACTTCACAGGTGTGCCTTATCAGGGTTAATTAGTGGAATTTCTTGCTTTATCAATGGGGTTGGGACCATCAGTTGTGTTGTGCAGAAGTCAGGTTACTACACAGCCGACAGCCCTATTGGACAACTGTTAAAATTCATATTATGGCAAGAACCAATCAGCTAACTAAAGAAAAACGAGTGGCCATCATTACTTTAAGAAATGAAGGTCAGTCAGTCCGGAAAATTGCAAAAACTTTAAATGTGTCCCCAAGTGGAGTCGCAAAAACCATCAAGCGCTACAACAAAACTGGCACACACAAGGACCGACCCAGGAAAGGAAGACCAAGAGTCACCTCTGCTTCTGAGGACAAGTTCATCCAAGTCACCAGCCTCAGAAATCGCAAGTTAACAGCAGCTCAGATCAGAGACCAGATAAATGCCACACAGAGTTCTAGCAGCAGACCCATCTCTAGAACAACTGTTAAGAGGAGACTGCGCCAATCAGGCCTTCATGGTCAAATAGCTGCTAGGAAACCACTGCTAAGGAGAGGCAACAAGCAGAAGAGATTTGTTTGGGCCAAGAAACACAAGGAATGGACATTAGACCAGTGGAAATCTGTGCTTTGGTCTGATGAATCCAAATTTGAGATCTTTGGTTCCAACCGCCGTGTCTTTGTGAGACACAGAAAAGGTGAACGGATGGATTCCACATGCCTGGTTCCCACTGTGAAGCATGGAGGAGGAGGTGTGATGGTGTGGGGGTGTTTTGCTGGTAACACTGTTGGGGATTTATTCAAAATTGAAGGCACACTGAACCAGCATGGCTACCACAGCATCCTGCAGCGACATGCCATCCCATCCAGTTTGCGTTTAGTTGGACGATCATTTATTTTTCAACAGGACAATGACCCCAAACACACCTCCAGGCTGTGTAAGGGCTATTTGACCAAGAAGGAGAGTGATGGAGTGCTGCGGCAGATGACCTGGCCACCACAGTCACCGGACCTGAACCCAATCGAGATGGTTTGGGGTGAGCTGGACCTCAGAGTGAAGGCAAAGGGGCCAACAAGTGCTAAACACCTCTGGGAACTCCTTCAAGACTGTTGGAAAACCATTTCAGGCGACTACCTCTTGAAGCTCATGGAGAGAATGCCAAGAGTGTGCAAAGCAGTAATCAGAGCAAAGAGTGGCTATTTTGAAGAAACTAGAATATAAAACATGTTTTCAGTTATTTCACCTTTTTTTGTTAAGTACATAACTCCACATGTGTTCATTCATAGTTTTGATTCCTTCAGTGAGAATCTACAATGTAAATAGTCATGAAAAATAAAGAAAACGCATTGAATGAGAAGGTGTGTCCAAACTTTTGGCCTGTACTGTATATATATATATATCTATATATATCTATATCTATATCTATATCTATCTATATCTATAGATATAGATATATATAGATATATTATATAGATAGATATATAGATATATAAATATATATAATTTTTAAAAAATGGGTCAGCTCCACCCATCTCTGCCCACTGCCCCACAGCCCCCACTGGCCAGATTTACATATTTACAATGACCATTAACTAAATGAAGTGCTCCAACAACTTGGGAAACATCTAACCATTACTTTTATGATTATGTTGTCTGAACAACCCCCCACCACCACACCTCACCCCGCTATCATTAACTTCAAATGGTGAGGCATGTTCCCACACACACATGCACACATACACACACACATACCTCCCTGGTGAGGAATGTTTTCACTAAAACTTCTGGGTCTCAACACACACACACACACAGACACACACACAGAAGGACACGTTTGAACCCCTACATGTTTCGACAAGCTATATTGACTCTGAAGTAAATCTTCCTGCAGGGAAAAATTGAAAACAATAACTATAAATCTCTGTGTACTATCAGTTAGTTGTCACACACATGCATACACACAAACATAATTATAAGCATGCAGTCTTGCCTGCACAGATGTAGTGGTCTGAGAGGAGATGAAGGAGGCGGCAGCCGTCTTGTTGGCATATGAGTAAATTCCCTTTCAATCTGAGTGTAAGTTTCCTGCCCACTGCAACAGAGCTCTTTGGTCAAATTACTGATGTGCAAAAGGAAAACTAGCAATTTTACTCCTGTGTCTGCAGTATTTACTCAGATTGCTACAGTTAATGCTACTGTATTTGATTGATGGATTATACAAGGTACAAGTAATCTGTAAAGAACCTCAGCAGGTTTAACAGAGATTAAATGATAAATCTAGTGCCAGTCTTCTCACTGCTGACCAGTGCTTACTTCCCAAAAAAGTCAGTGAATTCCTTTAAAATGGAACTGCATGCAGTGCAGACACACCAAAGCCTCAGTCTGCAGTGAAACAAATGAGGAAGTGAGAGGCTGAGGTCTCAAAAAAAAAAAAAAAAAAAAAAAAAAAAAAAGCTGCCCCAGGAGTCCTATCACTGTTAGTGCTTCTGTAAAATCACCAACACAAACACTATTCTCTTCTCAGCAGTCTATTCTCAGACAGCAGTGGACCGGAAACACTTCCGAAACACACTGGTGTGTCTGAGGCCCTGAAAAAGGAAGTGTGTGTGTCTGTGTGCAGAAGCCATGCTTAAGAAGCCATGTCTCACTCTCCAGTTTTTTTTTTGTTTTTTTTTAAATGTTGGCATTAGTCTCTTGGGCTGGGATCCAAAATAGGTGACCTGGTACTAATGGGCTGAATTTTAATTTGCTTACTTTAAATGTTTTAAGACTACAGTTTTTCAGTTTGTGCACTGAACCCAAGGGATCAAAGGAATACTCCAACGTTTTGGACAAAATACCCTTTTTCCGACTTTACCTCTGTACGTCCAAGTGGTTTGGTTCCTATGTGTAGCATTTCATGTTAGCTTAGCATAAAGAACTGAAGTCTACGGGAGTCATTAGCCTAGCTCTGTTAAAGTGAAAAAGTAGGCTAAACCTTACAGCGACTCCAAAGCTGCGTCGTTTACAAAATGTTTCATGTGTTTTTGAAATACACATCTTGGAATTTACAAAAAATAACAAGAGAAAATTTGTGCTGGATCTTCCTCTACCTTCAGCCGTGTACGGATCACTGAGTACGTTTACATGCACACCACATTCCGATTTGGGTCAATATTCTGGTTAAGGTAATATCTCGAATAGGGTGTTTATATGTGCTGCAGCAACTGGAATATTCTGTTCACATGTCACTTTGCATATTCCCGTGTTTCGGCGTTCCACACTCTTATTTAATGCAACACTCAACCTGCGGGGGGCAGCAATACGCCTATAGGCGTCTGGTCTGCTGATACAGAAGAAGATTTTTTTTTATTGCTGTGTTTTCTCCCATCGATATACTGATATGACATGATATTAAATGACGTGATATATACATGATATTAAAGTCTTTCATTAGCTGAAGGCAGACTGCAGTCTCCTGGCTCTTGCTGCTGTTCGCCATGTCGTTCTCCCCGCTTGCAGGAACCATAACAACAAAGAGGATTCCTAGCAAATCGAGCGTGCGCAGACGTAACTGAATATTCCGGTTCGGGGCATTTTCCGATTAAGGTGTTTACATGGCACAATATTCCGGTTGGAACAGGCATATGCCAGGGGTCTTATTCGGAATATTCTCCAACTGGAATATGACCGTAATCGGGTTCGGTGCGTGTTTACATGACACGTGTGCAACCAGAATATTGCGGATATTCCGAATAATACAGAAACATGGTGTGCATGTAAATGTGGTCACTGTGATAGATGGAAAGATGAATGTGTTCAGTGGTTATAGTTCCACCATCTAACTTCTCCTAAAATTAACTTTTTTAATTCCAAGATGTGTATTTCAAACGCACATGACACACTGTATAAATAAGACAGCTTTGGAGTTGCTGTAAGGTTTATTTTTTCACATTGACGGAGCTAGGCTAATAGACTTCTTTAAATTTCTTCTTTTAGTCTTTATGCCAGGCTGACACGAAATTCTCCACAAAATGAACTGAACCACTGGATGTACAGAGGTGAAAACTGTACTGAACATCTTGTCTCAGTCTGGGTAAGTCGGAAAAAGGGTATTTTGCCCAAAATGTTGGAGTATTCACTTTAGGGCCCCTTTCTCAGTGCCATCCTGAAGCACTCTGGGGAGAGAGGATCTTGGCATCGTGATACCTGGAAAGGTGAAACCCAGCTTCAGCTCCTTCACCACAGAAGCTGCTTTCACACATGCTGCTGCACCCAGAAATCTTTGAAAAGTTTTCTGTGTTTGGGTCATGAGTGAACAGGAGCCAGAGTCGATATTCTGAAAACAATCAACCCTGCAGTTTCCCAGCTTGAGTAAAAGTTTACTGCACTTCTTTAAGCAGAGAGAGTGAAACGATCACAGGAGACTCTGGAGGCAGCATGTTTCAGTCTGTGACTAGCTCCCAGCAAGCATTTATTTGAAATGAGGGAGTTGAACTTCTGAAAAGCGGTGAAGTGAGCAAATTTTTTTGTTTTCAAAAATGCCTGGGAATTGAATTGGACTCCGAGACAAGGGAACTGCTTGTCATGCAAGTGGAGTAGAAGATTATTATGCACATCAACAACAGCAGGAGAATCATGGCACTGGGCCACAAGAGCTCCTCAACAGCCATTTTCAAAAATATACCATCATTTGCCTTCTCATTTTTATCTTGAAAGACTTTAGACAAATTAAGGTTTCCTTTACTTTGAGTAAAGCTGTCATACCCTTGCATTCATCATAACTACAAGTTAAATCAAATGTGTTTAAAACAACATAAGGGCAGCTCACGAGAAAGCAATATTGCATTGAGACTCCTACTTGGCATTGTAACTAGACCTCTGCCATTTTTCACAAGTTTGAGGACAGGATAGTGTGAGGTTAAAGGACAAACATGAAAAACAGGGAAAGGAGATGACATGCAGCAATATCAAGAGATAGGGATGCACCGATACCACTTTTTCAATGCCAATACAGTTACACAGCATGACACTTCACATATCACCTTACACTCAGAACCACTTCCATGCATTATTTTCACTCAACAGTGTAACTTGGAGCATTAGTTTGGAGTCTCTGGACAAAATAACTGATGTAAAAATCCTTTTTTTTCCCCAACATTTGAGAAATACAGTTTTCTGTGTAGCAAAAAGGAAGATAATTAAGATAGTTTGCACTAATTTCTGACATGTTTCTCGGGACTTTTTTTGCATCAGATGTTAGTCTTGGGTAAAATCTTCAATACCAACCATCTGTTTTAGTTCAGAATTGGCACTGATACCAGCATCAGTATCAGCTGATCCCTGTCAGAACTACATGGTACAGACTTCAGCCCAGTAAAGCTCAATATGACCTGCACTCGGCAATAATGTGTTCATCTCTTATTTATTTATTCAGCATGATGTACAATACTGTCACATACTGTCACAGCATTGTACATCATTCTGAATAAATAAGAATAAATAAGAATATTATTCCAGAGTTTCCTGAATATGCCTTTTGGATTTGGGGTTTAGGACTGAGAGTCATATAGTTGAAGTGCAACCTTCCCTTCCAACAATGTTTTTCTGTGGGTGAGCATGTTTGTTCGAAAAAAAAAAAAAAAAAAAAAAAAACCCATAGACCTCAGTCAACCAAGTGTGCAGGAAGCCCCTCTAAAGCCACAAGTTTCTTAAAAAAAAAAAACAAATAGGTGTTTAGGGGTCTGGAGCCTTTCACAAGCCTCCAGTGATAAAGCTTTGACTTCCTGGAAATGCATTTTGCAGCTCAGCAATATTAGCAATAAGAGACTGACGCGAACCAGGTGGAAATAAATGTGTTGTCCCACCTTATCGTCTTCTTGTCTGTGAACCAGAGATAGATAGATTAGGAGTCATTACTGATTTCAAAGGCGTAACCTTTAAAGATAGATGGCTCATAGTCAGATATCTTCTCCGATACTGATCTGAGATCACCCGTCCATGAAGCAAGGAGCTGGGTGAGGCTGCAATTGTTTTTGATAACTGATTGCTTTAAATTCCACACCCATCTTGAATATATACTTATGTTTTGTTCAATGAAAGCATCTCTTACTATATAACAGAGTACAATGTATTGCTTTTGGCAGTAGAATCACCCAAATGATTTTTTCCCCAACTTCCCCCAACCGTAAATATCCAGATTTTTAACATTCTCAATGCATTTCATCACCTTGAAATCAATGCCAAATTAAAAAAAAAAGTGGCCCTAATTGCTATCTGTTTTCAATAGCCATTCCTAACATAGTTATAAATATATCAGTATGACTGAGTTTGTCTAAATTACAAACTGATGTTCACTTGCCTGTCTTCATTTCATCCCTTCACTTGTGTGACATGAGTGGAATGGGGTTATGCAGCAGGGCAAGAGGCACACCAGGCAGAGTTTGTGCGTGGACTCACAGTACATTACTTTGAACAGATATAATGGCAAATATGTAGAACATAAACCAAAAGAAAATTCCTATTTTTTTTCCCCTTGGAGGATTTCTTAGTGTACCCCAGTTAATCTGGTACTACGTCTTCAATAATTACAGAGATCAAAAGAATACAGTATGTTGATTTAACCCAATTGGATGCATGCCCAGGTAGTTACAATCATTCAAAAGGAAGCGATCATAACCATGACAAAAGGTTGTCCGTTGACGTTTTTAATGGAAATTATGTTTATGCCTTCACATGATCCTGCTGTTAAGTCACTTGAAATTCTATTTCAGTTGACTGGCTTTAGGAGTCTTTAACATCTCTTTTTAGACATTTCAAAAGCATATATAGATAGACAGATAGATGGATAGATGGATAGATAGATAGATAGATAGATAGATAGATAGATAGATAGATATAATGCTCAGGTTTTCTTTTTGTCACAGTAATAGAGGTGTTCATTCATTCTATGCCTGGCATTGAGCTCATAGTTAGTGGTGCTGCTGTACTAGATCACATTTTACTGAGAGGTGTTTCTAATATTCTGTCACCCTCATGTATATAAATAGGGAGGGCAAAAAATTGGAAACACGTCAATATAATGTGGTCCACAACAAGAACACTGCAAACTACAACATCAATAATAAACATATAATTATAATTACATACAAACACACACAAACTGTCAGGGTAAGCGGGGAAACAACTCTGGGATGAAACAGTCCATCAGTCCATGATGTGAAAGGTGAAAAGGGAGAGGAAGGGAGAGGCAGGGAGTTGTGGGAGCAAATCAGGAAACAGCTGATGGATGTGTAGATTGCTGCTGGTCATCAGATTTACCTACTGAATTGTATCCAACTAAGGATGCAAAATACATACTGTCACCAGGTTTTATATTGTTCTTTGGGGCAAGGACCCAAATGGGTCATAGGCCTATTTTTAACAATATACTATATGTTTATACTATTGTATGTATAGTATAGTGTGTTATAATGTCCAGGTCCCAAACTAACATTAAAATGGCTGCAATAGTGTATATTGTGAGTAACAGGTGTATGTGGGCATTTGTACACATGCAGACACACAGCTGTCTAACAGACAAAGGGAAGTTTTTCCATCCAGTGCATTCAGATTACAAAGTGTATTTGGTGTTACCTTCGTTTGACAGAGGTATGTGTGTAACATGCATGCACACACAACTGCAGATTTAGGCATACATGTACACACAAACACACAGGTGTGCATTTATGCATGCATAGACATAAACACATGAACAAACACACACACATACACAGTGAGCACAGCATGGGGTAAACTATCAGATAGGGGATGTAGGTCGATTCAAAGTCACAGTGTCACATGGCATAGCCCTGCAGATATTTCCTGCACAGTTAATCTATCTGCACAATCAGTAGTCTATCCAATTGTCTAATTGCATGTGTATGCTGCACGTGTTTTTGGGACTGGACACACTGGTCATGTACAAGTTGGTCAGTGGCAGTTTTAGGAGTCTTGAACTCTTTTCAACATTTCTTTTGATCTGAGTCGTTATGAAATGTCCACAGTTCAAATTTGTATAAACTAGAATAATTATGTTTGTATTTTTGCAGATATTTTGAATACAACCACCTCCTCCACTGCAAATAATTACATATACTGAAAGATTTGATGCTAATTAAAATTTGGCAGATGGTAAAGTAATTAGTAAGCTGTCTGGCTTATGGCCAATTTTATGGACAATGTTTTTTAATACTATGACTGAGTATACTGTAATCACAGAGAGATCGGAAACAAAAACATGGTTGCAAACTTTTATGGATGTTTTTGTTTACCTCCAGCACCATTTAGAGTAATGTCAGTGTTCACAGCTGCAGGGTGGCTGTGGCGGAGTGCCCTGCTGCAAGCATCACTTCCAACAAGACAGACAGGGACAGCCCTGAAGCTGTGTACCATGCTGCAGTCTCACTGCCAGCCGGGCAGACAGACAGGCTCTCTCAGAAAATAAACATATGCACTTGGCTGAGACCTTACTGAAACTGAACAATGGTGTATGCGGGCCCGTGCCTCTGTTTGGTGGCAAAAAAAACAACAACAAAAGATGCCAATTTGCAAATGTAGGGAAGTTTAAAACTTAGCTGCTTGATTGAACTATCGTTAGCACAGCAGCGTCAAGCCAGCCATCAGACAGGACTGTGACTCAAGCACAAAACAAACACCAGACTCTTTACAAGGATGACTACCGTAACTACTAGAAAAATACAAAGTTTAACACCGTTAGCAGTGACACAGCTTTTCGTTTTTGTCGCACAGCTCCTTAGCGAAGTCAACCGAGGCCGCGCACACAACTACAAGGTCCATGCGTGTGTCTTGTGTGTTTTTCTTGCTTTAAAAAAAAAAGTTACTTACAGCACACACAAAGCGTAAGCCCCGTTGACACTCTCGCTGTCCCGCACCAGGAAGCTCCCGTCCCTCCCGGCCCGGGCCAGCAGCTCCTCGGCCGCAGCTCGACTCAGGTCCCGGTGATACCACATCGGCGGTGCGGGCCCCAGCGGAGACACCCCACCACCCCCGGCCATGGCCACAGCCCTTCAACCCGGCTCAGCTCAAGCTGCTTCCCGACTTCTCCCAAGCCTCCGCACGGACCTCCAGAGCAGAGTCGTAAGGGGGGAAATCCAGGGAGAGACCCGCAAGAGGCGAGAAAAGTTTCTCCGAGGTGAGCTGCGTTAGAAGTGCGGAAAAAACAACGACGACGGGGCAACAAGTTGTTAAATTGTACGCTGTTTGTGGCTGTTTCCTCAGTTCCTGAAAAGGCTCGCTGCCCTCCTCTCTCGCTTCCCAGTCCCACGGAAATCAGAGTATGTAAATCCACGCTGGAGACGGCGGCGAGCAGCAGAGACACCACGCGTTAATCGCAACACAACGCAATATATCCACTTTCCGGTTACCTACTTCAAAATGAAACCCCCTATTGATGGGTTACATTTTCGACGTTTTATTTTGAAGCTAAAGTTGTCGCACTTTGGGTCTATTTTTCCTAGCTCTTGCTGTTTTGACGCACCTAGGTTTAGGGGTAGAGATGAAGATAGCGGGATGGAGAGATAAAGATAGAGGGAGAAAGGGACAGAGAAAGAGGGACATTGGGGTGGACGGGAACAGGATATGCAATTGTTCCGTCCAGATGGATGAATCACCCAGGGCATTAATCTATCACTAAGGCTTAATCAGACAACCATAAGCAAGCCAGTCAAATTCACTTCACACACCTACAGTGTTATCTGCTACACTAATAACCGAGAGGACACCCTGCCTTTCCCCAGTCCAGTCTAGCATCATGGCAGAGCAGCTGACCCTCTCCAACCCATTTCTGTGAGCTGCAGCTTACATGGCCACACTTTATTGAACAGGCCAGACTAGTTGCTCAACACAAGCTCCAATCCTGTTATGCAATTTTTGTTTCCTTGCCAGACCACACACCAGCAAAAAGGTGTAAGTGTCCACCTAGGGGCCAGATTGGCAGACGGCTGCAAACAGAAGGCTGACTGAGGGTCTGGAGATCATTACACATGGCATTATTCTGCTGTTATGCCTCAGTTATTTTAAAATGTTCCAGCTACGCATTAAAAGGATGGATTTAAGCACATGGATGCACGCACACACAAATGCACACATACACAGGGAGGGAGAGAAATAGAAAGAAAGAGAGAGGGAGAGAGAGAGAGAAAGAGAGAGAGAGAGAGAGAGAGAGAGAGAGAGAGAGAGAGAGAGAGAGGTTTAAGACAGTGAGGTTTACAGTTAGAGAGGGTGGTGTGTGTTGCGAGTGACCTCAGAAAAGCTGTGTATTAATAGCTACAGGGATTGCTGCCACCCCCTTGCTATTTCTGGCTATGGCATCACACTGGGTATGCCTGTGTGTGTGTGTGTGTGTGTTTGTGTGTGTGTGTGTGTGTGTGTGCGCGCGCACACACACACACACACACACACAAACACACACACACACACAAGACTGTAAAACACACACAAGACTGTAACACACTCTAAAAGCATGTGGCTCTACATTATGTCTCCATGCAGAGATTATAAACTGTGTTACAACATGTCACATCATAATAAATTGTGGCTGCAAATCATCTACGTCCTACAAACATCTAGTTTCTTAAATTTTGTGAAAACATTTTACAATTCTGGTGTCCGGTCAATACTGAGAGTATGTAAAACATTGTACATGTAAAAGGTTGTAAAATGCAATAAGCTTAATAGGAAAATCACATTTTGGAGGTACAACGGTTGGCAGGACACTGAAAATGTCTGGTATTTGTTGAGCCTGCTTCAATTGTTCATTTGAACCTCATGGGTAATTTAAGTGCTACAGAAATGGACACCTTTATATGGTTCATACTTAAAAGATTGTTTTTCAAGATGAACTTCAGAGCACTAGTTCAGTTGACATCACTGTTCTTCCCCGAGGTATTGTTCGAAAGATATTTCCATAAAAGTTGTTTGGGTGTTTTCAGTGAAAAGGGAGTAATGATCCCAGTATTGCTGATCATCTGCCACCCATATATGACCAGGAGTGTTAGACATACAGTTGCTGCTTACAATAGCACATCTTGAAAAGAGACAGGAATCAATGGGGAGGGTTTAATATTTGAATCTGTCTGATCTCTGTTAAATGGTAATGTAACATTTTAATACACTGTAGCTACTGTAGACAACATCAGAGGTATCATGTTAAAAATCATTTGGTGGCATCATATACAGTAGCTCTGGTCTGCCATGGGCATTCATAAAATACACAAAGGTCGATAAATGCTTGTTTCAGACTTAGTGAAATAACCCTCGACCATTTTTGATCTGTGCCAGGTAGTCGGTGCAATGTCCTGTATACACACCTTGTGGCCAGCAGCCAATCAAAAGACTTCTTCAAAGACCTGATGGAAAACATACAAACTGAAAACAGACGTGGCATCAACAGACATATTCAAGCTCATGCCCTGCATACACACACAGACATCCTGAGACACACAAACACACATAAATAGAGGGGGAGAGAGAGAGAGAGAGAGAGAGAGAGAGAGAGAGAGAGAGAGAGAGAGAGAGAGAGAGAGAGAGAGACATAAACACACCCTTACACTTTCTCTCTCCCTCACGCACACACACACACACACACATAGGCAATGGAACCCCATAATTACTGAGCAGTGGAGGCTGCTAACCACTAGCTGGCCCAGCGTGGTCATGTGTCGCTGTGATCACTGGGGCCCGACATGCAGAGAAGTTATCCTTCAGTGAAGATCCTAGGTCAGTTTTACAAATTCCTCACCAAAGGTTTAATGTTATGAAGACGTTTTGAAGCTGATCCCTTGTCTGTGCTGAATAGAAACGTCACTCCAGAGCCTTATGAAGTGTGCCTGCCCTGTTTTTCTTGTTCTTTTCTTTTCTTTCTCCACACCACTTCTTTTGAATTCAGCCTGAGTTCGGTACGTGTACATTTTGATGATAAAATTAATCTTAGTATGGATGATGTTATTGTAACTGTATGACTACATTTTGGCTTTATGATTAGTTTCTCATATGCCTTGCTGATTTTATTGCAACCATAAGGCAGTGGGCAATGCACACTTTCTTTCCAATAGTCCATCACTGCTCAGTGTTTTAATGCCACTTCAGATTTTGCAGTGAAAACAAAGAGGAAAGAGAAGACAGATGTGACAGGATAGCGGAGTTAAATTTCGAGCCCATTTAATCACAGTGCATGGAGAGGTTTCCAAGCCAGCACGCTGTGGCTGTCTGATAGACACAGATAGGTTTTGTGGTTGGCTGCACTGGGAGGCTGAGGAAATTTCAGGGATTGGAAATGAGAAACATGAGAAAGGATAAGAAAAGAGGAAGGAACTTCAAAAACAGAGAGGTGGAGCTAAACAAGTATGAAGACAGATAAACTACCCAGCCCCCGGGGTCAGTTGAGGAAAAAAGGTTCCATTCATCAGAAATATTATCAGTTTTCCACAGATTTAGAAATCAAATCCTATATTTATGAAGCTTTCTGGAAATGGCATGTTTTTACAGCTGTTTGTTCTCACTCAGATACAGAGATGAAAAGATGAGCCCTGATGGATAGTGGTTTTTAGACATCTGGAGACAAAGAAATTCTGCATGTTCTTATTATTACAGACAAAATGCTCTAATGGACCTTGGAAAATCTCTTTGCGAAATTTAGTTTGGATGGGTGCAGGACTTAATGCCTTCATGAAAATCACAGCAGAATGATCCAGTGACAGAAAACTCAATGTCAAATTCATTTGGAGATTTATTTTCTTTACTTTTATGATAAAGAATATCAAACAGCCTTCACACTTGGCCGAGGACCCTTCAATTCAGTGCAAAGAGGAATCATTAACAACTGATATAAAGTCCTTCATAATAATGTGTGACAAATGCAGTTTAATACTGACTTTTCCATGTTGTCTCTTGGTGGCCTGAGAGTTTTCATCTAGTCATGGCAGGGAATTTGCTCTTTATATTGGATCTTAAAGGAATATTCCAACAATTTGGGCAAAATACTCTTTTTCCGACAAACCCAGACTGAGATGTTTGATAATATTTTCACCAATTATCCAAACTGGGCCTGCAAGTCAGAAGAAGTGTCTGAGGAAGGCTGACTTTAAATCAGTTTATGACATGTATATGGCACTTTGATGTGACCAGTGTTCCTAGATTGATAGTGCTACTCTGATAAGACTTATGAACTTGAAACCACATAGACAGACAGAGTGTCTTTACCATGGTGGTTATCATATCATCAGGATACTCAGATACAGAAATGTCAAATTATCACAACATGGCAGACGTGAACAGAGACACAACACAGTCACAGCTGTCTTTGGCAGTGATTGTTTTAATCAGTACGCGATTACAGAGAAGGATGTGGCAGCCAGGAGGAGCAGCGTTGTCAAAGCAGAGCTTTGTTGCTGCCGAGCGCTGTTAAGGTAGTACTGAGCCACCTTCTTGTTGGGGTTTTCTCCAGTGAACCACATCTGCATGCAGCGGCCTGAGCTTTTGGACAGGGTGGTATACTGGAAGGAGTTGGACCAGATCTCTTCACACATGGACTTGGGTGTGGGGTAAACTTCGGTCCATTTCCTGCACCTGCTGCCTTTAGGGCATCTGTTATGCCCTGAGAGGGAGACAGAAAGACAGAGTGAGAGGGGGATCCAGTCAGACAGACACTCACTCAGTCAGAAAGACAGGCAGACACACTCCATTTCAATCCTTAGCAACAGTCTATATCACATCCATTACACAGTACACTTTTTTTTTGTTCCCTCCATGAGCAGCAGAGACTTGAACAATGTAACCTCACTTAATTTCCAAGTTTTAATTGCTCTTTATTTTGTGGTTTTATTTCCATTTTTCAATTAATTAAAGAAAGCAGATTGTGAGATATCAAATTAGACATTTTGGACTTAGGATGGCGCTAGAGGAAAGTTAATGGGGTCATCAAAATCACAAGTAATCTTCCTTCCAAAGGAGTATGAACACACTAACCAAATATCCAAGCAATCGACTGATTAGATTTAGTGATATTTCATGTATAGTGATATCTCATCTGACATTTATGCGGTAGAAGACAGGTCATAAGGTCATCAAAACTGAGAGGGTTTGTCCCCAGGGGAGCATGAATATGCTCGCTAAATTTCAAAGCAATCTTCCCAATAGATTGTGAGATATCAAATTTCTCATTTTGGCCTGAGGGTGGCGCTGGAGGAAAGGTCATGGCGTCACCACAGTCAAGAGGAAGCTTCCTTTGGGTAGAATTTATTCATTAGATGACTTATTTTTACTTATTCGGTTATTTATCTCACCAAATATCATGGCAATACACTAATAAAAAAACATACATTTGTAATATCTTGTGTGCTAAGTTGACATTTTGGCCTGAGGGTGGCTCTAGAAGAAAGGTCATAAGGTCATCAAAATTAAGAAGGTTCCTCCTCTGCAACTCTTGAGTGAGCATGAATGTGCTCACTTTATTTCATGGGAATCTGCTGTGTAGTTTTCAAGATATGTTGCCTTGCAGCAAAGTGTTGAACAGACGGATGGACAAACAGACACATCCTGAGGCCTCGCCTGCCAGTTGGGCAAAAAGTAACTCAGTATACTTTAAGTCTGAGTACATTTTAAATAAGCTACTTTGTACTTTTGCTTTAGCAAATTTTTAAACCAGTACTTGTTATTCTAGGTACATAGAATATACCCAAATAACAAAACTTCTACTTGAGGACCTGAGAATCAGAACCAATGTTATATTCCTCAATTGTGTGTTGAAGGAATTTGATTTAGATGCATGAAAAACTTGTCAACCAGCAACAAGGTTTACAAATACACATTAGCCTTGTGTCCTTCAGTGATATAGGTTATGGAAAAAAGTGCAGGTAGCAGCTCCTGAGGGCACAAATGTCACTCTTTTGAATCATACGGTACCTCACAATGCACAGTTATGTGCCACCTTTATGAGGAAGTTGTCCCTTTCTGCACTTGACAGAGTCATCAAGTTGAACTGGATTTCACCCACAAAGTTTGTTTGAAAGTCCCAGGGTCTTTTGCTCACCTGTGCTCCAATCCCATCCATAGTGCCAGTTGTTCTTGCAGGTGAAGTCATTCTTGCAGTCCTCCCACCAGCTGTGGCAGTCCTCCATACACAGAGGCACATTCAAGATGCGCTCTTTTCGCCAGCTCTGGTCCACCTACACACAGAATAGAGTAGTTTATAATAAAATATACTGAGCATTGATGTTTGTTGGAATTAAACTCCTTAGTCTGGCAGCAGTGATGGATTGTTCAATTAGATGACTTACAAAGGGTCTTCAAAAATGAAATGGAGCATATTAGCGAGTCTACATTTATAAAAAGTAATTAGTCTGTGACAATTTATTATTGAAAACCACAACAGCACAACAAGAATATTCTTTATAGCAACATATTAAGTTACTCTGATAAGGTGTGTCTGTTTTCCATGGCTGTCTAGCGATGCAAATGCACACACTCATGGAGATGGAGAGAATGAACATGCACAATACACACTTCCTGTATCCAGGGGCCCAAATGCGGTGAGCACTCATAGAAGCACGTGTCCTGGATGAAATGTTTCAAGCACCCGGGGCTCATGATGCCACAGTGGTTCCAGGTAAAGTTGTACAGGTAGGAGCTCTCCAGATGGGCTGTCTCAGTGGTGTTACCTGTGCAGCATGCATTGTCACGCCACGGGGAGCACTGACAGTAAGAGAAAGAGGGAAGTGAGTGTATTACTACAGTATTGCTGTGGGTACATGGAGTTCCAAGGACACAGTTTTAAACATACTGCTCAGGTGGGGAAGTCACGTGCTCTGTTTCCAACTGGGACACCAAAAGTCATTGCTGAGGCTGGCTAATAATAGAAAAAGTCTTTTATGCAACTTATCCTAACATGTCTAGTGTGAGGGTGGGCAGCGGGAACATGATCAGCATCTTTAGAGCAAGTTCTTTAGACTGTTGTGTGGGAACGTTTTAATCTCCCAGCACAACACCAGTGAGTCCCAACAGTTTTTGATAGCATAATCTCCAAGGACGTTCTCGGTCATTACCTGGCTGAAAAGTTGTCCCTCGGGGCCAGGCTCTTCTTTATGGTGTTTGGCATCCATACACATGTTGAGTTTGTCCAGAGACAGAGCACCGCTGGACAGGAGCAGCAGCAAGGCCACGACACCCAACATACTGTAGCTCTGCAACAGGGAGGCAGTGACATATGAAAAACTGTTCTTTTAATATTTCAGAAATGATTCTCAGTTGCCTCCAAGGATTATTTGACAGAAAACAGTGGTGCCTGGAAACATGAGGGGGTGGCATGAAACAGCCTGACTCACAATCATGAAATTACAAGTGTATGGTGCGGGAATCACCCGACTAATTCACTGACACATGTGTTATTATATTTTTACATCATGGCAGCTAACTCACAATTTTTTTCAGCTACTATGGAAAGAACAATGATGTGTTGAGGAGTCAGATAAGGAGAGAATAACATCTGAGTCATTCTATAATTAGGGGTACATTTCATGTCAACCAAAAAGTGAAGAAATCAGTTTTCTATTTTGATAAATAATCTAGTTATTTCCATAATATACCCTCTAAATGCACTAAATTACTAAATTGCCAAGCTTAAGCTCTAATGATTTTTAAAAAATATTTTATAATGTAAATATACATTTGATTCATTACTTTGTCAACTGTGTTACGGACAAATGCTGTGTCATATAAAACATGAATGACGTACTCCACATTTCGTATTTCTTTACTAGGGGTTTTGAAGTTGTCTGTGTAACTGATTTGAAAATATGAATTTTGAGCTTCATAATAGATGTTTTGTGGGCCCCTTTCAGGAAGGATTAATATTTTTTTCAACGTAAATCCAAATTACACTGAATTTGGAGTTATTCACCATCCTTATGTAAGACTTCCTTTTCTGGGGATATTCCCCATCTTTTTCTGTTTTACAGTTTACCCAACATTTAAAAGATTTATGACACAAAAACCTCACGTAACACAGTTGACAGACAAAGTAACACAGTTGACAGGATTAACACAGTTGACAGGACGCATTAGTAGAACAAGGGAAACCTATGTTTAAAATGAAACCTTTTGATTCCACAAATTTAAGTGTCATATGCAGTTAAGCTGATGAGTTCAATTTCAATGGAATCGATTAAAAGACATTACAACAGTAAACAGTAAAGTCTCTCTGTCTGCAGTGGATGGTTGGACCACCCAGAGGGGCTGCACACAGCAGAACAAAGATGATGAGATAGTGCAGTCAGGTCTCTCAAGGAGGACTCTCCTGTGCAGGTTTCTTATGGTGTCATTTAAGAACCTTTTCTGTTTCTTTATCTTCCTTCTTGTTATTATACTTGCTATTGAACTTTGTTGCGTAGTTTATATCATAGGGATCTATATGTCAACTTGGCAAGTGATATCCCACTGTGGCTCTGTTGGTTTCTTGAAATTGCAAGGGTCTCCTGAATTCTTTTTTTGAACTTCTTGTTTTTTCAGGATACTTCCTGACACCAAACCTGCGATCATGTGGCTAGTTTTTTGTGTTTAATGTATTGGTACTTTTTGCTGATGCTGTCCACTAGGGCATGATGGAAAATTAAAGTTTTCTGCACTTCTCTAGACACAGGAATCCTTCCTAACAGGCATTGGGTTTTTGATCTGGGTGTTTCTGAAGCTTGCTGTGGTCTTGCACATCTTTTTCTGTATTTGTTGTTTTTTCTTTTCTGTTTTTTGAGTGATTCTTTCAGAGCCTTAATCTCCCTGAATAACATGGACTCCCTTCTCTTTATTTTCTTCCTTCCAGCACTCCTCTGTCTGAAGTGATACACAGATAATTTCTTAATTAATTATGTGTTCTATGCTTACTGAACAGAAAAAGCTGTTACACTTGTCTTTCCATTATTATTTCATAATTAAATCTATTGTTAAACATTTCAATAAATGTCTACCTTATCAATATGTCAATAAATCTCTACCTTGACATCTGAGGTTGTAGATTAACTTCAGGACTCTGGGGTGGAGTAATCTGGTTCTCTGTCACTCTCTTTCTCTCTCTGCTCTGGCGATGGGCTCTTCTCCAATAAGCTTGTTTCCTTCTCTTCTCCCTCTCACTTAAATCTTTCACTGTCTTCACCTTCCCTTGTTTTTTGTTCTCATGCCACTTCTCTCTGTGTTTCTTTAAATATACAGCCCTTCTCACAGGATCAGCATTTCGCTGAGCCCTGTACTGTCACAGTGGAGATAGACAGGAAGGGCAGGGGAGAGAGGGGATGACATGAAGCAAAGGACTTGAGGTCGGATTCGAACCCCGGGGATGAGGTGCGCGCTCTTTACCGGTGAGCCACCTGTATGCCCCACTCTGTATAATATTATCTTTAATATTATGTAAGGATCATTTCAAACCACTGAATCATATCAAAATCATTCATACTCCATGAAATCATTGTGAAATATAAGCATAAACTATGATAATAAACTACCAACACTGACAACCGTGTTAATCCCCTTCAGGTGTGCTACAGGTGAGTGAAGATACAGTTGACAGGTAACTCAGTTGACATTTCAGCCATTTTAAGACCTCATGCTGACTGCAGACTTTGGGCCTGTCACCACATGGCCTTGATCAACTCATATTTTCCTACACTTTCTCTACATTTTTGTAAATACAACATTTAAAGCGAGTTCACGGGAACATGTGGATAACACAGCTGATGATCAATTAGCTCGCTCTATGTGCACACAGTAATACTGAATAATAAATACTGAAGAGGAAGGGAAACTTACCACACTGTCTTTAGATTTCCCTCCCTGAAGGAAGTGCCACCATGTGATGATGGGCACGTGACTTTGGAGCAAACCATTGCTGATTTATAGGGGCTTTTTCAATGGGTAACACAGTTGACAGAGATTTCTTGCACACACACAAAATGTATAATTTAATATACATAAATGGACCAAATAGTTTTAAAAACACCTTCCTCATGTTTTAATAATTATTTTAGACCAATAATTCAGAAAATTACATACAAAAACATGTATTTTAGTGTTATTCGGAAGAGCAAAACCTGACATTTAGCAAATTGGACAGCACAAAAACAGCAAATTCAAATATAAAATATGAGTTTTCTGCAAAATAAATAATGGGACCTGTTGACTTTATGTATTAAATTAAAGAGAATTTTGCCCTAATATAAAATTGATCATTGCTTGAGGTGAATATTTAGTAAAATTGATAAATACAGCCCATGGACTTGGTTGTACCCCTAATTATAGAGTGAGCCATCTATGAATCATTAAATAATATAATAACTATATCAGAATGGTAATAAATAAATAAATAAACAACTAAATCAGCTTATGTTGGTGGGTTAACCCCTCAGAATAAATGCATGTCTTTCTCTATCTCATGTAGAATGATAATACTGACTTTGTATGAAAGTCCGCAAAGAAGACATTAATACATATAAACTACACACAATAAACTCCATGAGTGTAACAAACAGTAAAACAGTTGAAAGTTGTCCCACTGTGAGGAATCAAATTATATATATACATTTCAAGAGGAAAAAAAAACTCAGATGGTATACAATTTTCAATGATCAATAGTCATTAAAGCCAACAATATATGTTACTAAACTGTTTTGATATTGGAAACATATCCATAAGTGAATATTTCCTTAAGAAGTAATCACTCGTCCATCTTCTTCACTCAGCAGAGACTGGAAACTAACACCACAGAACAAAAACCTGGGTGATGTAGCATTTTTTTATAGGTAAAGAAAAATAAAAACTGATTCACAGAGCAGAAGAAGAGGAGATCTACAAACAACTACGGGAGGAATCATCTTACCCTCTACGATCTCTGGATGAGTCCTTCGTGAAGTGATGATCCAAAGAGACTGCAGCCCTCTGCCTCCTCTGACACACTTCTGAAGTCTAAACAATTAAAAAAAAACAAAAACAAAACTCTGTGCGTTTGTCTGTGTGCTTGTGAGACGAGTTTCATTGAAAATAAATATGCCCTAAAGTGGGTGAAATGTGAATAACTGCAGAATCATCAATTAATATGTTTCTAAAGACCAAAGTCTCTCTGAATGGTATGTGTGTGTGTGTGTGTGTGTGTGTGTGTGTGTGTGTGTGTGTGTGTGTGTGTGTGTGAGAGAGAGAGAGAGAGAGAGGTGGTTCACATGTTTTACTATCATAAAAGTTGAGCCTTATCTCAAGGACTTCCCACACACCTCTCTCTCTCTCTCTCTCTCTCTCTCTCTCACACACACACACACACACACACACACACACACACACACACACACACACACACACTAGCTCATAGTAGTTTATGGTGGCCATTGAAATGGCAACATGACCTAGTGTGAAGTGTTGTTATTGATAAAAAAAAAAAAAAAAAAAAGAAGTCATCATTAATAATCACATGACCTTGCAACAGGAAGAAGAAACAGGCAATAGGCTCCCTGTATCTCTGTTTATAGATTTGGAAGGGTCATTTGTTGAAATGCACCTTCATTTGGGTGATGATTTTTTTTTTTTTTTTTTTTTTTTTTTGCGTGCAACCTCTCAGAAGTTTTGTTATTGCTGACTCAGAAGACATAGGCCTTATGGTATATTCATGCAATCCTGGTTTCCATTACAGAGTCAAACAGTGCAGGCCAGAGGCTAACTTAAATGCTTCAAATAAATGGTATTTATTGCTCCTTTCTTCAGAGGGGAAAAAAACAGCTCTTCTGGTCTCATTACATCAAAAATTGTTTTAGTAGTCTGCGTCCTGCTGTGGGTTAAAAAAAAAAAAAAAAAAAAAAAAAAGCTGATGGGTGCGGAGGGACATGGGAATTTTGAATCCCTAAGAGCCACCATTAGATCTTTATCTCTCCTGCGTGAACGTGTATTATTTTTATTAACTATTTATTTCATTTACATTCATATATCACTGGATTTTCCCTTTTATTTGCTCAGTGTCACCTTGTTAAAAGCAAAGCGGAACCTTTGTGACGTGAAGCACGGGGCCACGGATTTCGGGGAACATTTATAGGTGAACACTAGCAGTTTCCGGCTGGATTGTTTTGAATTTATTGAAAGCCGGGACGAGCTACTGGCAGGTAAAATTAACGCCCGAGTTATATGTTGTTGTTGATGTTGTTTTATTATTATTGTTGTTTTTTGCAGCAATCCGCCATGGCTGTGAAGTTACTGTTTGTGCCCGGCCGTCATCTCGCAAAGGAAAGCTTGGGAAGAAAATTTCCACGAGTCTAGTGCTAGCCTTAACTTTTAATTTTGTCGATTGAACATAATACTTTTCCTTCGATGAAGAGCATGGAAGCATTATGTAGGAAAGAAGGTGGTGTGTTTTGAGTGAAGACCCGCGTTTAGACATAAAAACTGGCATCACATCACATAACTCTTCATACACATGTTCAACACTAAGAAAAGACTTTTGTTACTGTGTCTTTTTTTCCTAGAATGGCGAAGGCACGACCCAGTTGACTTAAGTTCATTCTCTACAACCTCTCCCTAATCCTAATCATAACAAACCTGTATCTAACCGTAAACATAACCAGTAAGCCAAAATGGCTACTCAAAATATGAAAAAAGAAAAAAAAAAATGATGTCGCCCTCCTTAGGAAAATAGCAATCAGTGAAGCCAAAGATGAATTTGTGCTTTGGTGGACTGATAAATGTTTTTGTATACGTCCAACTCTTTGAATTGTCATGTTTTTGTATTTAACTGTGGTTAACATTAATGTTACATGAATCTCGCTCATAGCTGAGTGTTTTTTTGTGTCCCTGTGTGTTGGCCAGCCGGGCGGAGATGTCCACTCTGTTTCCGTCCCTGTTTCCTCGGATAACAGAGTCTCTGTGGTTCAACTTGGACCGGCCCTGCGTGGACGAGACCGAGCTGCACCAGCAGGAGCAGCAGCACCAGACCTGGGTGAGTGTCTGTATCTAAAGTGCAGAATACACGTGCAACCATTGCACCCAAATTGTTGCAAACACTGCTTCTCTCACACACAAATTCACACATTCATTTAATGTATACAGGCGGGTGACAAATGAAAGTAAAAACCAACATCAAGTGTCTTAGTAAGGTGTGACGAGGCCACCAGGACAGCTTCAGTGCTCCTCGGCCTAGACTCTGAAAGTCTCTGAACTCCACTGGAGGTATGGAGCTCGGTTCTTCCAAAAGATACTGTACATAGAAAGAGGTGTAGTGCATAAAACACTCATTACAAAGAGAAATGCACATTTGACACCACAGACCACATCTGCAGAGGTGTGGAACAGGTGATTTGGTCAGATGCTTCTTCATATTCTGGACTAGTGGCTGAGTGCATGTGTGGTGTTAACCAAGAGAAAGCTACAGGCCTGAATATTGGACCCCGACAGTGAGGGGCTCTGCTGGCTCTGTTATGACATGGGGGGCATTTTCCTGGCTTGGTTCTGGTCCACTCTTCCTCTTAGAGGGAAGGCTCACTGCAAATCAATACAAAGTTATTCTGAGTAATCACCTTTATCCTGTGATGAAACATTTCTTTCCTGATGGGACTGATCTCTTCCTCATCCACAGGGCACGAGGCCTCACTGAATGGTTTGATGAGGATGAAAATGATCTAAATCACATACTGTGGCCTTTGCACTCACCACATCTAAACCCATTTAAACACCTATGGGAGATTTTAGACCAGTGTGTTTGACAGAGTTCCCCACCACCATCATCAAAACACCAAATGAGGGAATATATCTTGGAAGAATGGAGCTTCATCCCTCCAGTTGAGTTCAGAGACTTGGAGAATCCACCACTGAAGCTGTTCTGGAGCCAGCACCTTACTGAGACATTTAATATTGTTTTTTCGTTTAATTTGTCACCTGTCTATAGCACGTGTCCATCCACAATCACTAACATGTTTGCCCATGCACACGACATTCACAAAAATTAATATGCACAAAAAATATTAGCTAAGTCGAGAGAGACTCTGTATGGTGTGTTTTGCCTCTTTGTCTCAGCTACAGAGCATTGCTGAGAAGGACAACAGCCTGATGCCCATTGGGAAACCCATCTTTGAGGTATTTACATGGCCTTTAACACATTATGGTATGGATTTCTGCAGCAACGATCTCAACAGATCAATTTTTAAGAAGCAAATTGAAAGTAACCAGCTGTTATGACCTTTGCTCTGCCACAGTAAGAAACTCGTAAACTGGCTTTAGGGATGGGAATCAACAGGGAACCTCTGAGACAATAAGATTCACAATACTTAGGTGCTGGTTTGATATGTATTGTACGTTTCTGTAATTAATGTAATTTTATTTTACTATATTGTTTGATTCTGGAGCACTTTTTTCAAACCCTGCAGCGTTGAAAACAGCTGAATCATACTTCCAAAGACCATTATCATGAGCACATCAGTCCAATTTACTGCAGACCTAAAGATAGAAACAAACAGCACAACAAAAACCGTGTGGTGTATTTTCTTGAGCAGTTATAATAATATAGGTTAGCATGTTGGTGGTGTTACTTGACTTTCCTGTGACAGTTTGCATACAGCGATGCTCATGTCTAACTCATCGTTATCTTCTAAATTATTACAAAGTTCCTCCAAATTTGGTTTTACAGTGTGGAAGTACAGCATTAATTTCTGCTGGCACTGTGTTTTCGAGGCACTGTGTTTTCCATTTCAGCCTTTAATTCCTGTGATGATATGATTGATTTCCACGGATCTGCGCCAGCCACCCAGAAGTAAATGTTTGTTTGAATAGGCCCATCTGTTCCATTTTTGCACCTTGAATAAAATAAAAATATGTTTAAAATAAGGACAAAGTTAATCAATTGATCCAGGATCAGCAGGGAAATATAAAAATTAAAAAATAAATAAATAAATAAATAAAAATATTTTTAACTGAATCAATTTTTTCCCATCCCTAACTGCCTAAAACTTGTAATAACACTCTGCATAGGAATAACATAGAGATATCTCTGCTTGTGTTTCCCTGATGTAAATACTTCAGAAGAGATGTAAATATAAAAAGTAACTAATTCATACCCCTCAAACCATCAAACACCATTTATTGTCATAAATTTTTTGCCTTTTATATGAAAATGTGTCTTTGTAGCAAACATTTGATGAGGAGGAAGAGGAGGATGATGAAGATGAGGAGGACAGTGAGGAAGACTCTGAGGATGAGGAGGACATGCAGGACATGGATGAGATGAACGACTACAACGAGTCACCTGATGATGGTGAAATCAACGAGGTCAGAGTCCCACCGATCTCGGTCATTACAATGTTTTCCCTCTGATTGAGCTGCTATGTGGCTGCTCAGTTGAGCAGTTAGTAAAGTAGTGGGAGGGTTTTGCTAAATCTTAATTACTAGAACCCGTTATGCTCAAAGGGGTTATTATTGCAAAACGTCATTCTACAACGTCTCCAGGCACGAGTAGTTTTTGTTTTTATGGCGTGAGTCAATATCAGTATAGAGTGCCATTGAGACTTCCCAGTGTCACACAAAAAAAGATGAGATTTTCCACTGAACTCCATATCCATTGTATAAAGTAGACCTTAAGCTGTTAGAAATGCATGTTGGTCAAGCTCCTGCACATTTTATAAATTGACTGCAAGCACAGAAAGTACAAGCGAATTGCAAAATGTGTCCACCCTGTCATGGGACAGTTTCTAAATAGAGTAAATATGTTCTAATCATATATTGATTACAAAATGTACATTTTCAGAAAGGTATTTGGTCCCTCATTCAGGAATATATTTTATTTTCTGGAAAACATCTCTCAAAAATACAGAAATTATGGAAAAATATGTTTGTATATGTAAAATCTGTGAAAGTTGTACTTTCTTTTCTGAATAAACTCTATAAATAAAGGTATCTGGTCAAACTTTGAAATAATACTGTTTGGCCCTAATCTCTTCAGAGCAAAATCACACAAAAGGTTTTGATAACTTGTGAAAATAATTATTTATTCACATAAAACATGAACATGATGGGGTGGACAATGATATGACGGGGTGGACCTTGGCATGACAGGGTGGACAATAGTGAAGTGCCTCATGTATATTTAAAGGAAACAATGTTATGGTTTTGTCAACAAATTTTTTTTGTCAAAACATGGCTTTTTTCACCTAGTGTATTTTGAATTGTGCACATTTGGAAATGACACTCAACAACAGCAAAAATAAATAAATAAAACCTCCAACTAGACGAAAAAACAAGATTGATATAAACAAAACAAAAACATGTTGGTCCCTAAATGTAGGCCTACCACAAAAAGTATAAACATAGGTATCCTTTCAAATGGTTTCTTTCTCTGCATATGTTTTGTCTTCCACTTGACTTCTGGAACACTGAAAAACCTATAAAACTGGACCAGAACCAAGCCAGGAAAATGCCCCCCATGTCATAGACTTGATGACGGGGTGGACGTTTCTGGCTGAAGTTTGCATTTAATGAGCACATGGTGGGCCATTAGCTAGCAACATGTATCAGTTAGGAAGGTGACTGTGTATACTTTAACAAACATATTTTGAATTTCTGAAAAGCATTTATATAGATTCATATTTTGCAATGACAGGGTGGACACATTAAGATTGAACACATTCAAGTTCAATCATAAAATGATGAAAATGTCAAAATATAAATGTTGATACGTACTCTCTCTGCAGGAGCTATTCTTCACTCCATTTGTAAAAGACAAAGCAGTGGTAGTGATGTCACTGATTACAGCTGGTGGTTTCTTATAGTGGCAGTAACCACCTAATGACGGGGTGGACAGCAAATCCAGGGACACATGCAAAACGTTTATTATTATTATGAAATTAGACCATAAATGATCCAATTGACTCATTTTATTCAAGTACTTGATGAGAGCAACAAGAGCATGTAGAAGGTTTGTACATTGTATATCATTTATCTACTTATTTCACTCAGTGAAGTTAGTAGAGAGGAGTTTGGGACATGGCAAAATCACATGCATCTAATCATAGAACATTTTTTTTAAATATGAAAAACACCCTTTTAAAGATGTATCTCTGTACCAATGTGTGTTTAAATGTTTGGCCATTTATAATAAACCCTCAGAGTTTTGTTATTTTGCAAATTTTTCATGAAAAGTGAGTGATTTCTGCCCGGGACACCAAATGGTACCCTATATTGATATTGACTCGCATATATGACGAACTCTGTAGGTATTAAAGTCTCTTTATTTCTCTGACCTTGTAGGACTTGACAGTTAATGATCAAGCCATCTAGAGTGCATGGTAATGCGAGAGGGTTGTTAAAGTTGTGTAATGCAGTTGTAAACGGTGGGTGTTAAAATACTTGTGCACTGAGGCAAGAGGTTAATTTTGAAGCTCAACTACTCTGCAAAACCTGGATATACATTTTCTGAAGTCTGAAATCTATCTATCTATCTATCTATCTATCTATCTATCTATCTATCTATCTATCTATCTATCTATCTATCTATCTATCTATCTATCTATCTATCTATCTATCTATCTATCTATCTATCTATCTATCTATCTATCTATCTATCTATCTATCTATCTATCTGTCTGTGCATACTTAATAACTTATAATTGAGTGATTCTTACTTGTGTGCTGGTGTCTTCTTAAGTTTAGTTGTTGCTTCCTAAACAGAAACATCTTTGTGTTTTTTCTCTCTGGCTTCATCTGTCTGGCAGGTGGACATGGAGGGAGCAGACCAAGACCAAGACCAGTGGATGATTTAAACCAGCGGACTTTTCTGTGTGTGACGCTAGGTTTACACCGTCTGTTGAGAGCCAGACTACTGTATGTTAGGTCTGTGGTGCAGATCTGTTTTAATGTTTGTGTTGACTGGAAAATATGTAAAATAATCAAAATCAATGCTTGTAGGTATAAGAGGTACATGAGGTAAATCCAGTTGCCCGAAATTCAAGTGGGAACTAATTATTGTTTCTGCTTGGCACAAACTCACAGTGTTAGACAAATACAGAGGTCGCGGTGTCAAGATGCTGTCCTTGATGTGTGTTTGTGCATTTATAAGATTACCCTGAGTTGTGTGTTTGAATTTGTTTTGTTTTGTTTTTGCAGCAAAGTGTGAGTCTGACACACTTAAAAGAACTATTTAAAGCCGTTAAAGACCCCTCACGACAAAATCCCAAACGCAAAGCCATTCTTGTCCTCTCCTATGAAACTGCAGCCACACACACACACACGCACACACCATGGCAACAGTGCACATGGCCCTTTAAGGGCCTCAGTCATCTCTCTGATTTGAACTTTGACTTGGCTGTATCTTCAGTCATGTATCACATCTCAGAGTCTCCACACCACCGACTTGTGACAACAGCAGCTCAGCCAGCTCGTCCACCTCTGGATGTGCTGATTTCATAGAATTATAATTATCAAAACTGTCTTGAAGTGATAGTTTTAATAATTCATAGTCTTGTAAATGAGCATTATTTATGTAAGGACAACACATCAGTTCTCTGAAATACATTTTAATTATGGTTTGTAACTCCTGACAGTTGGTATATTCCAACACTGTCCAGAGCCAACTAAATAGAGATACAAAGCTAAAGTTTAAAAGCAAGTTTAAAAAAAATTTATTTTTGGATGCTATGTCCATAACTAACTCGGTGCCCATTTAGTGTTGCTTTTGCATGGTGCTCAGCGTTCCCGTGACAAACACCCAGAGATAAGGTTAATAGTTAGCAAACTATAATTTCACAATCAAGTCAAGGTCAACCATAAGTTCACCCACATCTGCTTTTCATGAATCATGAAAATCCTTCCTCTGCTGAACATTTACCTGTAGTAAACTACAGAAACAGAGGCATCCTGAACTCAGATGAAATATAACCATGGTGTTTTGCATAAAACTTTAGGTGAATTTGTTGTTCACAATCATTTTGTAAATGGTTAATTATTTTTGTTTAAATAAACATCTTGTTTATAGACAGTGGCCTTGGGCTAATTTATTGGGCTAATGTGTTTGCTGTTAAAAAAAAAATTTATTTATTCATTTTTAACCCAGCAGGTGGTGCTGGAGATCATAGTAAAAGGAGGCAGTGAGGAAAGCCACAGATGAAAGGAAAAAGGCTTCACTAGAGAGAACAGCAGCGGCTGCTTAAGATGCAATTCTGAAAGAGTTGAATTACATCTGTTAAATACTGAGATAGCCAGTTACTGGTGAATAATCAGCTGAAATTTAAGAGACTGGTGGAGGTACTTTGCATATAACTTCACAGTTTACCTAAGCTAGTCACCTAATATCAGACATGCCTTTCTTTATGCCATGGATTCTCATAAAAACCCATCTCCATAACAGATTCTGTGTAAGTCTGCTTGGTCTACTTTATTCCCTGGTAAACCAGCTCGGCCATCCCATCCCTGATGCCCCTGATGTACTCCAGCGTGGCCTGATGGATCCTCCACTCATACAGGCCGCTCTTGCGGACGTATCTGAGGAAGTTGGGAGCCCCGGGGAAAAGCACGTTGTCAGCCAAGATCATAGATCCCTTACCCAGCAGACCAGAGCCCTCCAGCAACTGTAACACACACACACACAGACACACACACAGAGGTAGTAATGTAACCTACCCTTTCGTCTGTGTTTTTATAGTTAATGATTAAATAGAACACAGGTTCTCTGTCTACTTAACTTTTACTTAAAGTTGCACTTTGTGATTTCTGACCACTAGAGGCTGCTGAGAACTCAAGTCACTCCTGCTTCCAGTGTCATGGTAGACTGATTGTGCAAAGCTGAAGTTTGTGTGTGTGTGTGTGTGTGGGGAGGAGGGGAGGGGGAGGGGGGGGGGGGGTAAATGAGGGATATATTTCACTCTCACAAGGCAGTTGTTGGATTGCTTGGATTATTTTGTCTCTGACCTCCAATTTGAAAATGTGTTGAAGCTGCAGGTTTTCAGCTGCACGGGAGCTGCTTTGAATGAATTTTGTCTTTTGCTGCAGTGCTGATGGCAGCAACAGAGATGTTTATCTGGATAAGGTGCAGTTGCAGAGACGCTTCACATGAAGCTGAGACAAGAGTGTGAAGAGGAGGGCAGAGGAAGAGCTCCGGCTGATGCAGAGATTTGGAAAGAACAAACCAGTGAATAACAACAGCCGAACCCACAGTGATGACTCACACATTGCAAGGGGTCATTTTACAATAACTAATACTACTACCATTAATAATAATCATAATAACAACAATAAATAAAATATGCATCTGGCATTGCTCAATGGTGCTTTATGGACTGTATTAAAATACAGTTTGAGGTGTTATTGGGGAAACTGTAATATAAAAATTGAATAAGTTTTTTAATACAAAGCTGAAAAGCCCAGCGTCAAAGTCAATATCGTGTGCCACTATTTGTTTTCCTACAGTGTGCAGTTATACAACTGTGGCCACATTGGAGAAAAAGATTTTCCACAGGAATTTTGATTGGTTCATGGAATTGAGGCCAGTTTTTCATTCAGGCCAGCCATCCTTTAAGTGAAACAATCAGAGTGAAAATAGATGTACTTTTGGCTTTGCTGGCTTCTTTGGAGTGTGTCACACAGTGAGCTTTGTCCTGGCACTGAAATACAAAGATGCAGAGGTGCTGCACATCTGCAGAAATGGCATAATATCAGGAAATTTATATTCCCTTGAACCTTTGTTTCAAGGGGTGACATTTTATCAACAGCAGGAAACAAAATGAGTTTAGACAAGTAAAAAATCAAATAGAATATAATCCTGATGCCCCAAGCAAGTAGTTCAAATAAAAAGTAACTTCACCTAAATCTGCAAGTCTGCACATTTTCTCTGTGCAACAATCGACTTTGTCTGGCTCAGATGATATCGCCCTGTTAGTCATCTGTCTGCGAGACATCAAGGAAAATAAAATACAGCACAGCACATTTAAGTAGTCATAAATCTGTCCTCACATTAACTCTTCTTAATGCTCACCTGCAGATCAGGGAGGTAGCACTTCTTCCAGTGGTCCATGAAGACAAAGTCCACAGTCTCCAGACCGTAGTCAGACCGCAGCCGAGGAATTACCTCATCAGACGGACTCACGATTAGCTCCACCTGAAGGACACGTTGACCCATAAGCATAAAACATGGGCAATATATATATAGTGTAGTTGTAGTATAGTATAGTTGAGTGTAATATAATCCAGTTTCAGTACTTGAATTGAAAAAAATCTGATTTCCACAATGACAAATATGTGGGGAAAATGTTGCTGTTCTCTAAGATGCACTATGAAAAACTGAACAACTGACAACAAACAAACAAGCCTGTCACTTATGAGTTAGTCTGGCCGATGATGACCGTTATTAAAACTATCTGTCAGACTAAATGCAGTTTTACACAGTGCATCTTTAAAGACTGGCCTGAAAGCACACAGTACTCCTCAGCATCAGTGATAGTGCTGTGCTGAATTTGAACTTATGTGCATGCATATTGTACGTGGACGTATACGAATGTGGGTATTTATGAATGTGTGTGAGCAAAGCTGTGTTTGTGTGTGCAGGTCCTCTCACCGTGTCGTCGTCGAAGCCTGCCAGGCGGATGACCTTCTCGGCGATGGTGGCATTCCTCTGGTCCATCTCCACGCTGTAGAGCCTGGCACCCAGAGGCAGGCAGCGGGCCATCCGCACTGCGCTGTACCCACAGTGGGCACCCAGCTCCAGCACGGTCATCGGGCTCTGCTCCATCAACAGCCGGTCCAGGATCTTCCCTTCACACACAGGGGCAAAGGCACAAACAAACATAGGCGCACACATTATCCAGGGCACCAACAAATCAGGTCATTGGTTGGGAACTTAGTTAAACCTGAATTATTCATTCTCCAGGTGAGCGCCAGTGACAAAAATATAGACACTGTTTTTAATGAAAAGGCAGATGAGGATTGGATTTTCTTAAATTTGGTCAGATGCTGTTGTGTTGCTTTTTTTGTTCATGTTAACAATTGATTTTTTTTTTTTTTTTCCAGAAGTATTTGTCATCATGTTGCTGTGTTTTTGTATTTATAACTAGACCCCAACTGATGCTGGGTTTTGGGTGCTTACATCCATATTTGGGATTAAAAACATGTCCTGATTGATATTTTTTAGATAAATAAAAACCCACATTTGCAGCAAGGACTCCTCTAATTTGGTTATCAGATAGTTGTAATGCAGATTATGTGCTATAATTACTGGAACAATAAACTTTACATTTTACCACAATCTGCTTTACTATCTGCTCTGCCCTGATTTGCTGCTTTGTCAACTCATTGCTATTAAAAGTATTGTAAATGCTGCAACCTGTAGGATAAACTGTCTAATGTTTAACATCAAAAGTGTTTTGTGTTTTTTTACATAGCCGACATATTGCCTTTGTACATATATATGTCACATAAGCCATACGTGTTGTTGCTTTTATGTTTTATTCACCTCTCTTATGGACAATGTTGCTGATAAATTAACTTACATAAGACTGTATAATATGAGTGATCTGTTCACCTTTCTTAGGCCCAATATTACTGATGAACTCCACCTTGCTGCACCACTGATCAAAGGCCTCCAGGATGCTGTCTGGGTCTCCAGGGGTGGCGTTGGTCAGGACATACTGGAAGGCCCGTTCTTCCCTGCTCAGGCCGGTGGCGCAGTCCTGCCATACCCTGACCAGAAACGCCCGGTAGAACAACACAAAGTAGTAGCGGTACCGGATAATCAGTGTCACCACCAGAGGGAGGAAGGCCAGAGCGATGGCAGGAGACACCATTCTTGTTATTGCAAAGAAAAACAGAGAGCCAAATTCACCGGTTAATCATTTGTGGTCATTGAACAGCAAGGGGATGGTGGAGAAGTAACTTGTTGTGTTCTTTATATGTGCAATTAATGCAGGAAAAGCTGTTTGCCTTTTGTGTTAACAAGGTGACCATCATTTTCCCCTATTCCTCTTCAAATTAATCTTTTAAGAGTATGGAGTACACCACCATTTGGTTTAGTGTATTTCAAATCTACACTGTAAATGCACACTTATTGGTCAATATGTTCATGTTTAATAGGTAATGGCAGGCCTTGCATTCAGAGAAACTCCCAGAATCGTGATAGCACTACGAGAAGATCAATGCTCATTTCACACAAACATATTAAGATTAACTCATCACTCTTATTCCCACATATTTTATGAATATGGGCAAGAGTAACTCTTCATCTCTGGATTTGTGATGTGGCCAACATTCATTTAAATGTTAAGTGATCAAAGCAGAAAAATTATAACTGCAACACTACAGAAACTGCAATCATGATATATGGTATAATTGAATAATGTAGTTTAATGTCCAGCTTGTGTATCATAATACTATGATTTAAAAAATACTAATATATTAAATTATAAAATCATCTGCAGTTTAACAATATTAATTGCTGGAGTTTAGATAAAAACTATTTTCCTGAGATGCTACTGAACATTTTTGAACAAATGCCTCCGTAACGTTAATCATCTACACATAAATGTGCTCTCACTTCCTGGCTCTATAAGGAGTGTGATAGAGAAGGAACTCAGGCTCTCTAGATCTTTCTACTGCCTCCAGTATCTGCAGGCTCCACAAGTAGCCTGAACCTCGCATAAAACTGATGCATCCAAATAAAAAAAATAAAATAGTCATCACAGTAAAGCATCACTTCCACCACAAACACGCAAACTCACCTGCAAGTTGTGCAAGTTGTATGGCAGAAAAGCAGCGATAGGCAGAAAGAACGCAGTGCTAAGCTCAGACAAGTGAGGGAAGGCAGGTGTGTGTGTGATAGAGGAGGTAAGAGACCTGGGTATGTAAATAATTTATACATCACGTGCATGTATGTATGCCCTCTAATAATTAAGCATCAATAAACGCTGATCGTAATATAACTATGTCAGCAGCTGTTACGTGTTTTCATGTTTGAGCTGAGGAACAAGGATCTTCATGTCCAGATAGTTTTAATCTGCAATGTAGATCTGTAAGGTAGGGCTAGTGAACAGTGAGAGAGGGAGAGGCAGTGTGAAAAAAACATTTGCTATATCAGGTTAACATCGGCAGGTGTGTCTCTGTGTGTGTGTGTGTGTGTGTGTGTGTGTGTGTGTGTGTGGAGTCTAGTTTCTGTCTTCACCCACAACGATGATAGAAACATCCAGACAAACACGAACACAGAGTATCAAAACCTCATTTATGGCATAACATCCAACAGCAGTCAATACAATATAATACATCAAGAATATACAAAACAACGAATGCGACCAAATATTGAAATATGTGCAGTCAAATGATATTAAGCACTTAATAAAAAAAACCTTTTGAAGAAAATGCTATAAGCTGAAGTCATGTTGATTTTTGGTATTTGAGATTCATCGTGAGTTTTAGGGGTATTTTGCTTGTTTAGATTGCCTTTCCTTCCTTCCCTTCCTTTGTACTTTTCTTCTCTTCTGATTTATTACAACGTTCCACCCGATGCATGCTGGGACAGGCTCCAGGCTCTGTTCTTATCCCTTCTTTAAAATGGGAAGCCCTGCCTCAGTGAAAGTCCCTATGTGAGCATAGAATCGCAAGTTAATCAGCACCACAGAATCACAAGCTGCAAATAAAAACAAGTTACTTAGAAACATCCATGGGTTGCAGAGCCAACATGGCTGCCAGTGAAAATGGCAGTGGCTGAGCAGTGTGTGGCTACACAGGTGAACAAGGCAGTTTCAGGAGAGCTCTGATGAACTTCTTCAGCCCTCTGTCCTCTCTGGTCCATTTCACCAGGCGAGTCAGCACCAGCCTTCCCTCCTCCGCTTGCGCCAGGCCCAGGTACCAACCACCCAGGGACCCACTCCCCTCCTTGCCTCCCCCCTTCCCTCGCCCGCCCTCCATATCTTCTTCCTCTGCCCCCACCTCCTCCTGTGTATCTGCAGAGTCCAGGCCGGGGCAGGTGCAGCTGCCTCCTTCCTGCAGCCACAAAGCATTATGGGCCATTGCCCCTCCAATTCCCTCTGCCCTCTCGGCGCCACCACCAGCCCACCTCAGGATGCGGCTGCGGCCCAGAGGGACCAGCTGACGGTCCCCTCCCACCGTGGACACGCTGCCCAGACGCAGCTTAAAGGCTGGGATAGTGACAGAGAAAGACAGAGAGGACACCTATTACACTGAGACAACACAAAGTAAAGACAGTGATGCATTTTGTAGTCCTCCATATAATTTGTTAACACTTTGTTCTCACCATATGGACTGTGGCAGAAGTTGTCCTGGATGTCTGTCTCTCCCTCAGCTGCCAGACTACAGGCATCACAGATCACACTCCCTAGGGATGAAAAGGAGAGGGGGCGGGTTACATCAGTAGGTCTCAACCTTTTTGGGTCCTGAGCCTTTTAAACAAACCCATGCCTGATCCCTATTACAGGCGGTATGTGGACAAAACAAAAATGGAACATAAACAGACTTAATAAAAGATGGGTGGCTGGACTATTGTCAGTGAGTTGAAATTGTATTTACAATGAATTGAGTTGTATTAATGGGCCCTGTTTGAAAAACAACCAGAAGTTAACTTTGCTCTGGCATGGCGGCACCGCTGCTTTTATTTCATTGGGGAAAAGAAAAGAAAAAAAACATGGACCACCAGTGCAGTTTGGTTTCCCATAGGCTATTATTGTCGGGCTTTACCCAGAAATTTAAAGACAAGACAATGCGACTACCAATTATGTGGTTAGGTTGCCCAGGGTGCAACAAAACATCACCTTGTCTTTTGTAACTGTGTCGTATCCTGTTTGGGATTTCTTTTCTTTTCTTTTTTTTTTTTTTTTTTTACTGCCAAAGTTAAAAAATTCATCAATAAAGTGAATCACGTGGGCAAAAAAGTTCAAAAATACATGTGTAATGAAAAAGTATTCTACAATAAGGAGTAGTGTTTTTTAAGCGACGACCCACCGCCTGTCACTCTGACAGAAACGGATCCGGCCACTGACCTTTTAACGCCTCCTCGTGCTTGAGCTCCTCTCTCGTGCGCACCTCCAGCTCTCCGGTTGCCGGGATACAGAGGTCGGTGCCGCGCGGGAACCGGCTGCAGTTGAACATCTCGGGCCAGGGGAAGCCAAAGGCGCTCATCACGGGCACGCAGCCGTCCCGCACGGCCTCGCAGAGGCTCCTGCACGGACTCACGGGCCCGGGCAGCTCGGGCAGACACACCGGCGCGAACAGCGAGCACAGGAACTTCTTGGTGTCCCGGTGGCAGAGCTTGGAGACCAGGGGCAGCCAGGCCGCCGACTGCTGCTGGGCCTCCCTGAGCGAGTCGTGGCCCAGCAAGTTGGGGATCCGCATTTGCCTGTACCCTATCCCGTGGCACAGGGACAGCGTGCTCGGGATGGGTCTGCACACCGAGCGGACCGAGGAGCTGAGCCCGAGGTGGACGGGAGCATTGTCAGCGGCACAGGAAGCCACAAACAGGCCTACAAAAGTTAAAACAGAGGCAGACATGGCTGGTTGGTTGATCCTGATCAGGGAACAATAACAGCCTGAGCCGACGTAGCTGCACACCGCCTGGCTGTCTAGACCTGACCGGCCCGGAGGTGTAAACAAAGATGAGGAGGGGAAATGGGGGGTAAATGAGAGGGCAGGCGCCTCCTAGTCATCCCACCTGGGCACGCCTCCACTCAGCAGTGTAGGTGGGGGTGAACACCGGTGTTTGTTGATATGTAGGCTTTCCTGCTGAGTCGACTGTACACTTTCGGTAAAACAGATTGGAGGGACGCCTTTAAACAACTGTGCTCTGGGCATAGCTGTTGTCAGTCAATGTCACTGACGTAATCTTCATTTTGTACATGACTCTAAATCAGAATCAGAAATACTTCATTTAATCCCCGAGGGGATTGGGCCAGTTGCTCAAATTCTCAGCAGAAGAATTAAATCATAAGAAACAGAAAAAGAAACAAGAAATGGAATAACGTGTGCCCTTGAAATGTGTTCAAACAAAAATTGTGCATTATGTATAAATATGTGCACTTGTGCATTAATCGTAGTTGTAAAAAAGTCAAGACTTAGGCTGAGGCCCCACTGACTCAGGTCTCTTGTCTATCACTGTAGAGGTGTGTGTGTGTGTGTGTGTGTGTGTGTGTGTGTGTGTGTGTGTGTGTGTGTGTGTGTGTGTGTGTGTGTGTGTGTGTGTCATTTTGTCATCAGATTCAGCCAGGGGGCGTCCAACACAGGCCCTTTCATCCTTTGCCAGAAAACACTCTTTTGTTAAGTGATGTGCACGGACAAGCCTTAACAGAGCCATAATTTTCATTTGTCTTGTTCTCTGTTTAATGTTGTTGTTTAATGGTGTTTAGTTGTGCAGTTTAGACCGAGCGCTTAGGCTGTTCCTACTGAAATCCTCTGCGGAGTAAACAAAGCATGCAGTTTCTGTTTTTGTTGTTTAAAAGCGAAAAGTACAGAAGTAAACAGCGATTGATAAATCCCCCCCACTCGAGATTAAAAAGAAAATCCAGTATCACGTGATGTGGGTGGCAGCGACTTCTCAAATACCGGAAGTGGTCGTTGTGTTGTTGCACCAGAGCTGCTGTCATGTGATAGTTCGTCCGAGTAGCTGCTGTTGATAGTAGGTGGTTAGCTTGAAGAAACAAAAAAACAACAAGCAGGAAACAAGTCGTATGCCTGTTGGACGGGGCAGAGACGGTCGCTTCTGCGGGTAGACGGCTTAGCGCAGAGGAAAGCTGGGGTTGTGAAGTTTGGCAGAGCGCCGGACGCCCCTCGGACGCCATGGGTTGCTGTTACAGCAGCGAAAACGAGACCACAGAACAGGTAGCTACCCGGCTAACACTAGCTAACTAAGGTTGAAAGCTAAATACAAGGATTTTGGATTGAACAAAACACCAAAAATGACGTTACAGTCATTTATCGTGGATGTAGGATATACAAAGCTCATTTTACAAACCGGATCAAAGTTACCGAGAGTTGGTGCTTTTTAGAAATGAAAGTGATTTGACACTTGGACAGTTGCAACTTGCTTGTCAAACTAAAGCCTTTGGTTGAGGCCTGAGTTTGACAGTACAGACAGAGCAGCTAGCAAATGGTTTAAAAACCCGACTACACCGTGCTAAAGGTGAGAAATGATTGTGTGTCGTGCAGCCTCCGTGAATTCACTCAGCTTGTCTGTAAACACGGTCTGGATAATGTCGTGTATCCTCATTCCTCAGAGCAGATTCGTCATGAATCAGGTTGCAAGCCCTGCTGATGAAGTTACTATACCAACACACTTCCTTAAAACACGCCCTCTAACACTAACGGCTCATTCTGGACAAGTTGTCCTGGTCCTTTTTTACATCATATGACTCGTAACGTCCTGCTGTAACAAAAGGAGCTACTTTTAGTTTCAGGAAACGGCCAGTTCTTCCTTCATGGAGAGTATTTTCAGAGGGTACAGGCTCACAGTCCAGTTGACCCATACAAGAATAAACTATTTTTGTTTCAGCGAGACTTCAAGTAGATTCATTTTGGATTTGGTAATCCAAGGACAAAGTTCAGGCTTCTTGTTTTCTTTTTTTAATACCTGACTATTAATGGAGAAATAGCAGTGTGTAAGGTCAGTACATGCAGGGATTCTTGTTGTTTTTCACAGGTGGATTTCCTTGAGAAGTGTGTGTATGTGTGTGAGAGAGAGTGAGTGTATGGTATGTGATAGTGGGCAGGTACTGTTTGATAGGATTCAAAAGTGTCATTTAGAAGGAGGTACAAAATAAGTTTTTTTTCTGCCCGTTGAGCTGCCCTGATAATGTCTGTCACAGGAAAAACTTTGATCTTGACCATGTTGTTTCTTTTGTCCCCAGGACCCTGATGAGCGTAAGCCACTGATCCCCCACCCCAACCCCGACAGCAAACCTCCAAATGGCACTGAATGGGTCACTGCCAACGTCCCCTCAGCACGCACAGATGAACAGGCCCTCCTCACATCCATCCTCACCAAGACCGCACAGTAAGACACACCTAGCCACACACCAGGGCCTTTTGACTGTTTTTTTTTTTGTTTGTTTGTTTTTAGACAATGAAGCAGTGATTCAGATGCAGTGGCTTTACATTGATATCTCCATGCTGCACTCTCTCTCTTTCTGCAGGAACATCATTGATGTCTCTGCTGCCGACTCTGTCATGATGGAGCAACATGAATACATGGACAAAGCTCGGCAATACAGGTAAATGGCTCATCAGCTAACTTTTTCAAAAATATTTAATTTCCTAATGTTTTTTTTTTTTTTTTTTTTTTTTGCCACAACACTGCTGTTGCTTGTTTCTTCTGTCATTGCTTGCTGTTGCTTGTTTCTTTGGTTTTGTTGTTGTTTGTGGGTATGAGACAGATGTATGTATTCACCTCTCTGTACAAAGATTGGCTATAAAATGTGAGTGTACCATATACCAAAAGTGTTGTACCATATGAGGTAGTGTTATTCATTTGTTGAATCATTGATGACCTGTAAACCTTTGAGATGGTATGGCTGTTTGACTCATCATAACTGTAGAAAAGATAATTATCCAGTTCTGTGCAGTATACACGTTATGTGGCATATTGGTCATCATATTGTCTGGCAGAACCTAACGAAGCTGGTGAGAAAGTGGTTGTTTGTCTTAGTGAAATGTCCAGATGACTGAAATATGAGTATGGACTTGGGAAAAGCTCAGTCAGAACGTACCTGCACAGTCTTATATAAAGTCCAGTCTGCAGATAAAGAGCCTGTATGTAAGCCTGTATCAAACAAACAAATATTAGGATACTGTTGTTGTATCTCAGGATATCTTAAAGGCATACCATCCAGAATTGCCAAAGGTCAAGGACCATTTTGACTCAAATAACAAAAAAATCGTGGAATAAGCCTCTAATTTGAGTTGAGTCTGCATGGTTCTCACTGCCTGACTGACTCACTGATAGTCTGTACTTCCCTGTTTTGTTTTGTTTTTTGTTAGTTGAGTCAAAATCGTCCTCACTTAAATCCTCAGTTATACATAGTGCACCATTAATTCAGTGTGCACGTTGGTTAGTTTTTAGCTGAGAGAACTGCAATTCTCTACAAGGGATTCTAAGTGATTCAGGACTAAATCAGTATCTGTTTGTGTTTCAGTACAAAGTTGGCTGTGCTGAGCAACAATCTGCCCCAGAAGAAAGCTCATCTTCTCCCCTCCCTCACAAGCCAGCCCCACCAAGTGCTTGCTAGTGACCTGGTGCCATACTCAGATGTTCAACAGGTAAGTCGGCATAGATGGTAGGTTAGGTGTAGATGTAATTTAGGATCAGCTGTAGCTCTTTTTTTTTACCTCCATGTTTGCATTTTTTCCTTGTTGTCCTGCACTGAAGAGACAATCTTGAGAATGTAGAAAGTGGGTAGCTCTCTGGTATTTCTAAGAGGATGTGGCTTAAAATAGCTTGTGTTATTTTGTTGTTTTTTCTGTACAAATTAAGCATTGCCTCTTCTTGTCATTCCCTTTTTACACAGGTGTCCAAGATAGCAGCTTATGCTTACAGTGCAATCTCTCAGATCAAGGTGGATGCGAAAGAGGAACTGGTGGTTCAGTTTGCCATTCCCTGATTCTGCCTCCCTGGTCTGCATATTGTTCCTCCCATCCCTCTCTCTCTCTGCCACTCCTGCCTCCTCACCTCCCAGCCCGCCCTGTATCCAAGCATCTTGGTTCCTGTGCTTCTTAGCTCCGCCTCTAGCAGCGACAAAGACAGAGATGATTGGAATTGCACCTCAGATTGCACCCTATGGCTGTCCCTTAGCTAGATGGACGGATAGAGTGTGATCTGAGATTTGCAACAACCAGACCTCTTTTTCTAAAGACTGGATCACTGCATTTATCAGAAACACTTATGGAAAAAACATCACTCAATTCTTCTAAATGGTCTGCCTGTGTAAGATTTTTAAGATGCCCATTTGAGATAAATGGTTGTCAGGACTGTCTCAGTTGTGGATATTTTTTTAAGATGTGTGTGTTTTGTTGTGTTTGTCAGTCTGACAGTTTATGGTAATAAATGTTGAGGCTGTTGCTGGTGTTATATCTGAAGTGTTCCTGGCTAGTTGTGTTAGCACTTACCAGGTAAGCAGAACTCACCTCTTCACCTCAGAGTGTTAGCCACAGCCATGGGGGAGTGTGTAGTAAACAGGGATGGCTCTAATGGGTTCAGGCACGAGGCAGGTGGGGCTTTTGGTCTGTTTATTTTACACAATGTCCATTAAACAGAGGTTGAGGAATACAAGAAAGGGAATATGAGGAGTGGTATGTGTCATGGAAACACCACAAGTCCAGGAATGGGATTATAATGGCTGAGGCCAGGTTGTATCCCCATAGCATGATAAAAAAAAAAAAAATCACCATATTGCTCAAAATTCTCACTGTGCTTTGTGTATTAATGCCGTTACAGCTCCCTGGGGTGACACAGTCTACTCCTCAGTCTTTTTCCTTATGCAGTAAAAATATCTTGTACGATTGGTAGTTGGATTGGCTGTAATTTGGAAGGATGTAATGCTAAATAGTCCTGCTTTTGTGTTTGATTTACGCAGGCCAAATGTAGGCAGCAAACATACTACAGGGGTCTGGCATGTTGCACTAAGAAACACATCCAGTCCTGACTGTCTGAAGACAAACTATTAAATCAAAGTCTAAACAGCTTTATCAGTAAATTTGGGTCAGATTCCACTTGAAATACAGAAATCAAACATTGACAAGGTGTGGTTGGTAATGTGTTGTAAGTCATGGGTGACCTGTACAGGGTGTCAAGGCTGGTATCCTTTTCTCAGTGAGGATCCCATCAAAAACGGGGAGTGCTTGGTGAGGGTGTGGGGGGGCAGACAATGTGCATTGATGCCTTTGTACAGAATTTTCTGATTCACTTAGAAAAGAAAAAAGTAGATGGATCGTATGAAGTTCCCCTTTTGTAGAGTTCATTGGTCAGGATTGGCTAAGGTCTTGTGGGGATTACAAAAGTTTTTATGAAACAGCAACACTTTTAACTCCCGAGTTTGTTAGCTTTTTAAACAAAGCTTCTAACTGCAGATTGTAAAATGATTCAGTTATTCATATTATTCAGAAACTAACCATTGTAGCAGTGTGGGAGAGTTCAACAATGTCGCGCCACAGATAAAATGATCCATGACCTTTATTGTGATTATTTATTTGTTTTAAATGTTTTTTTTGTTTTTTTTTTCTTTTTGGATGCGAGCACAGAGAGCGTGTGCATGGTCAGGGAGCAGGGTGAACCTCTTTTGGGTCTGTAAAGGGATTATCTGCAAGGCTGTGATTATTTCGACCAGGCAATTAATTTGAGCTTTTTGCAGTGGGCTCTTAGCATTTTTTGTTTTTGTTTGTTACTCAAAATGTGTAATACTACCTGAATTATGTAATTAATGATTTCTTAGAGCAGTACCAAAAAGGTTTAAGATATTCTGTTCTTTTTTTTTTTTTTTTGGGTCAATTAATTCATTAAAGACTTTCAACATAAGTGCTGGTGAGTGTGTCTTAAGAATATTGCACAAACTTTGTATGTGCACATCTGGGGAGAAGTTCATCTAGTGCATTTAGCATCTAGCATCACTTAATAACCAAAAATTATAACACGTAGGCTATTACTGTTTTGTAATGTTGACTTCTTTCAAGTAATTGTTTTTGTAAACACCAGGGATAGACTGGTAATTTCAGCATAGAACACAAAACTCTACCCTTTATTTAAAAAAGAAAAACTCATTTCACCCCACAGACAGATATGGAGTAAATATGTGAGATGATGAGCCAGCTTGGCTGAAGTGCTCTCCAGCTGAGAATGTGGAGCACAGAGAGTGCCAGTGAAACAAGTACTCAGCACTGTGATTAGGAATAAGCAGGTATGGGAAACAGACAGAAAGCCAACTGCAGTCCAGCGATTAAACGAGCCTCCTCTTGTCAGTCAATGGAGACTTTTCTCCTGCCACGGTTGTTGCTGTGACACCATACGTTTGCCATGACTTGCTCCTGTTGTGTTACAGCGCTGAAATCCACTGCCTTCAGCTGAGGCAGAGCAGAAACCACATGGCTCCTAAACACAGACAAACGCAAATTATCTTTGATCCTGGTGACACTGTGAGCTTCCTTGTAAGTCAAATTAAACCAGGAACATTTCTTCCAATGTAGATGAAGTAGACCGTTTTCCTGATGCTTAACCTAAGATTTACTGTTACCTGAAAGTGACCTTTAGTGACCTTTTTCCTCTTTGCCATGTTCTCTCTCTCTCTGTGTGTGTGTGTGTGTGTGTGTGTGTGTGTGTGTGTGAGAGAGAGAGAGAGAGACTGGTGTTACTATGCAGACTTGAACTGAATATGTAATATGAGCTTGATCCCTGCTCCGTTTAAGCACCTGTTGAAATGCTCTCTGTGCACGTGTTCGTATATTTAGGCAAACACACACACACACACACACACACACACACACACTTACACACAATATAATGACTAGCATTGGAATATCTCCATGCTGTAAACTTCCACAAATTCAAGTATGAGGCTTCATCTGCGTGTCTGTATGAAGTCCATTCTGTATGTTAGGAATGCATAGCTTCATAAATTCTATGCTTACTTTCTTCCCCTCTTACACCGAATATATTTTCTATTAGCAGGTATTCTGTATGCTTGTGCATGATGGGAGGGAAGACACTTGTGTAGTGGAGTGATGGATGAATTTGACGCCTTACTGACAGAGGGACGTGGTTGTGCTCTCTCTATCCTGTTTTTGCATTTCAGCACTTTATATGGTGTTTTTAGTCTTGAGAACTGGTCTTTTTTATTATTCTTGAGCCTGACACCCGCTAAAAAAAATGCAGATCCATACAGAAACAATAGATGGCTTCTCATGGGTGTCAATGCATGTGAAAGAAGAACCAACCATCGATTTTCTCTTTTTTTCCCTTCCAAGCTAGACACACTGGCTTGTAACAAATGCTTAAAGAACACACCAGCAGCTGTAGCTCAATGCTATGTTCTTAACAATGTGCTGATTCTGCTCAGTAGAAGTGCATCTGAGAGGCTACACTACTTTATCTATTTACTCAGTGTGAAAATTTGAGTGAGAGAAAGACAGACAGTCTGCACCTGTATCCTCTCTCAGTCTCTATGGGATTTCCATGTAGGGTGATGGTGTGCAGATATTGCAGCACTCCCAGCCTTTTCACCTCTGCCAGGTTACAGATGCTGTTGCCATGAAGATACAACACACGCAGCTGCTGGAGCTCACACAAAACCTGGGACACACAAACACAAGTTGTACATTAGCACCAGACAGTTATCAAAGCACACAAATATCAACAGACTATGTGCATAAATACTAGAATGGATATGACCTGAAGCCCATATGACAGAAAGGTTTTACAGTTGGTCCACAGTACATCTGACAATGAAATACTAATACAAAGCGTGTGCTAATTGCATGTGAGTATATCCGTATCTTCCAAAAAGAAAAGAAAATGAGCCTCTGAGCCAGAAAACAAGGAAGCCATGGACAGAGGAAGCTCACTGGGTCTATGTGTGAGATGCAGTTGAAGGACAGATCCAGCCAGGCGAGCTGAGACGGCTCAGCCAGAAAATGGGTGAGAGTCTTGTGGAGGTCGCTCAGGTCAGTGATGATGTTGTTATTAAGACGCAGGGAGCGACTTAAGTATTTCTTTTCAGAGTTTCTTTTCAGAGGCTGCAGACCACCACTTGGTTCCTCTGTAAGTGCATCTGACACAAGAAAAATCATAATTGCAGTTAAGTAACATTTTCTCAATTATTGGTGTAAGGTGCACTTTACTTGACTATTTACGTTTTGGACAACTTGATACGTCTTCCTGCTGAGCATTTCAAAGGCAACTTTTTTTTTTTTTTTTTTTACATCACTCATCTAAGATCTGTTCTAAGTAGTTAGAAAGAAAAATCATTTGATCTAATGAAATTCAGCATTTCATTAAAATGAAATAATGCAATCCAAACATGTTTTATCTGTAAGGTATCCCTAGAGCCTGTTCAGTTAAATCTGAAATGCTACCCAGAGCAGAAATGAGGAATAATCTTCAGCTGTTTTGTTTATGATTCTTACGTATGTTTCGTATAAAATGCTCAAATAATTTTGCTAAAGTTTTGGTTTAAAATAAACTTTATAACCAGAGGCCCTGGCTGAAAATGAATTGATTAAAAAACCTAACGAGTTTTCTTAAAGACGTTTTAGATGCTTAGCCTCCTACATAGGAGAAGTATGCCAATCAGTCAGTGGTCAAGTTATCTCAACATTTTTCCCACTGAGTTGGCTACTTGGACCTTGAGAAAAATTTTAATGGCCAAAATTTTCAATCAAGGCAGGCATTTTGCCAAATGTAATGGAGTGAAAAAAAGTCCACTTTGATACAGGCCTACACAAATACAATATACACACATAACTATTGTCGACACTCCTCACAGTCATAGTATATAGTGTACATAGGGGTGCTATTTTCAACACCTAAGTGTGTTTAGTTTGTGTCAAGACTTAAGGTAGATTTTAACACCCGTGTTAATAACAGCACATATTGATACATCTTATTGTCATACTGTATTTTATATAATATTAATAATATTACATGTATAATATTACATATATTAGGCTATTCTAAACTAGCCACACTTATAAGCTGAAAATGACTAATTTCTAAGGCCGTGGTAGTCCTATGATAAATGTTAGGATAGCTACTATCACACCAAAACTAAGTTCCTGTAGGAGAACTGTAGGAATATTACAGTGACACCAAAGAGGGAAAAATACATTACGGCCACTCATTGTTGACAACCTTGGATAAGACTGTAATATGATGTGTGTTGTTAGGGTTTACCTGCCATGGAGCAGAGGCACCTGAATGATAAATCCACCGGAGCATCGCACATCTCCCGGCTCTGTCCAGGCGGCTCACCTGGGAGGACACAACCAACATCAACTGGGTGGATCCCAGTCACTGATCAACAACTCAAATCTAAACCACACGGATAAATATAAATGACACCATATTCACCGTAACTGCACAGATTTATGCCAGTCTGAAAAAAGATAATGGGCCTGTGCTGAACTGAAACTCACTTACTCACGGATATGGAGAAACAGCCAAAACAAAAACGAGCGATTATATTTACCGTCTTGTTTCTAATAGTGGTGGTTAAGTATGACCTCGGTAGCAAGAGTATTAGTTCTAAAACATCATCTAACTTTACAATTTATCGCTAATCTGTGAAATAACTTACAAAAAATACGACGCACATGCCTTGAAAATTAGGCAACAACCCGTTGCTATGGAAACGAACATGACCTAGCGACCAATGTGACAGGTAGTTTGACTATTAGACATTCTCCACGCTGACATTTCGCTCTCTTATTTAAATGTGTAACACGTGTGTTTTAGTGATTAAAACACGTATGATGGGATATTATAAAAGTTGGCCCACAGTCACTTGTTACGAAACGAAAAACAGCAAGATACATATCCGCCTGTAGGAAACCGTGAAACGTGTCAGCTGAGTCCACCACATCTACGCATGCGCACAGGTAGACGCTACAAAATGATCGTTATTAAACCCGAATTGACAAGTACAAATTTAAGGAAATGGAACAGTACGTCCATGATTTCTTCCTCGCAAAAAATCTTTCAAAACAATTAATATATGCAATATTTTCAATGTCTTAAAGTGACTTTATTGTCATACACACGCGTTGTTTTATTATTATTATTCATCAATTCTTTATTACTCTAAAATAATTGTTAGGTTTGCTTTGTTTTGCTGTATTTCCCTGTTTTGCACTACTTATGTTTTATTGTCTTAATGCTTCTTTTTTCAGTAAGCAATGTTATCTTGTTTGTTCATGACTTGAAATAAAGATTTGCTCACACACACACACACACACACACACACACACACACACACACACACACACACACACACACGCAAAAGATTGCTATTAGGCGGAAAGAGCTCATGATTGCCATGAATTGTTTACCAACCTGTCAATTATTATTACAATGTGCAAGTACCCTACAGCACAATGTTGCCAGTATGTTTAAGATAATTATCCATTCACAACAAGAATACATCAATGTAACATAAACAAAAAAAATACCATTGTCTTGGCGCGGAAAGTAGCCTACATTAAATACATCTCCAACAAAATCTGCGGAGATGGTGAGTGTACGGGGAACTATCTTGGCATTCTTTCTTTCTCGCTGTTCATTTCCGAGCATTAAGCCAATGACATTCCTACATAATATCACATGCGCCGAATACTGGAAGCGGATTGGTCAGTTCAATCCTCAACTACTGCTTTGAATTTAGTTAGGTTTGGCGTCGTTCTCAAACTCTGCCTCTGCCACTTGATGTTTCTGAGTGACATTACTTCGTGTAGGCAGAAGCTCGTATCAGATAAGATAAATAGGAGTGAAGCTGTAGAAATATCTGGCTGTTTTGGTAAGTAAATATCCAAATGCTACGTTTTACTAGCTAGTTAGACCTGTAGAAGTGAATGTTAAAGTTGCAGGCTTTTCCAGCTAACGATAACGAATGCCTTTACTTACTTTAGGGCGAATCATTTATTGTGAATTGTCGAGGCAAATTGAATTTAACAATGTAGGCAGTTTGATATGGTTTATATGTATATGACCAATATAACGAGACACGCTAAGAGTATTAGAAGGCTAACACAGGCGCCGCCGTCCCAGTCGTTACAGTAAAACTGTCCTTTTTACACGCAGGTTGCTTTGACAGCGAGCCAAAATGGCCGTAATGAATGTGGGGGTGAAGGCGCTGTTAAAATGGGTAAGTTTGTCACATTGGCAGCCAATTTTTAATCTTCTCTTTGAAGAATAACGTTACTGCAGGCGCACTGATTTTTTCGAGTTGTCTTTCACAGCTAAACAGCATGGATTTGGGCGAGGAAGGAGAAAAAAACATCGAGGATTTACAAGACGGATTAATCCTCTACAAAGTGGTTCATGTCCTGTGAGTTTATCTGTGGTGCCTATAAAGTAAACACGATGAGATCGGATGACTTGTGTTTTTATTTGAACTGCATTTAAAACATGACTCCACCTCTTCCTGGGTGTAACTATAGGTGGCCGTGCCAGTGTTAATCTTGTTCTTTTTTTTTTTTTCTTACCTGTGTTATCTCAGGAGAAAAGAATCCAGTCCCTGTCTCACACAGTCCACTGATGATCGGTTAAGACTCATCACTGACTTTTTGGAAAGTGAGTTTTTCAGCTGTTGTCAGATGATTGTTATGGTTCAGTCAAGTTTTGAGGTGTAGTCAGCTAAGATGCAAAACCCTTGTGAATTTCTGATTTTCTTGACCATAGTGTGCTGTGCTGCCGCATTCACCATGAATCAATATACAGCAGCAGCAACAACAACAACAAAAAACAAGGGTTGAATTTGACTCACTCAGATGTCTGTAATCTTTCACCGCACAGACACATTTACATACACTTTTAGATGAAGACGCCTTTGGACAAAAAAAATATAAGACCAATGTTTCCCTGAGGATCCTCTAGCCTTGTTGCACAGTGTCACACATGGATTTTAAAATGCTGAGTTTAACCTTTTTTTGTCCATCTCTGCTGTTGCCTGTCAGGGGACTGCAGATTCAGTCCAGGTAAAGGGGCGTCAATATCGTGGGAAAGCATAAGAGATGGTGTCAACCTAACACTAGAAATATCAAAGGTAGCTATATAGCCCAGTGCATGCTCTTACACTCTCTTTTATTGCATTATTTTTAATATAACAACCATATCATTCATCCCTTGATATTCCTTTCACTAGGTGCTGTTGTTGCTCGTTTACAATGACATGATGAATGACCGCTGCACATTAAACCTTCTGGAATATGAAGTAGAGGTAAGGAGATTGCTCCTCTGACTTCATTAATCAAGTTTGTTACTTGCTGCTCTTTATCCATTGTACAAAATGTGGTGAATCACCTTCCAGTCTTGATGTGCTCTTCCTGTTCTCACATCGAATTCCTGTTTTTCCAATCAGTTATTATCCTCACTCTTGTCTTTTAGAGGGAGATTGCAACCCTGACTGACCGCTTTGTGATGGAAAGTGAGGGCTGTGTGTATCTCAGCAACGAACTGGAGGCGTATTTGCAGAGGAAATGTAAGGCACAATGTCTTTCGTCTTCCCCCATATTTTGATTCTGAACCTTGTTTTGAGTCGTGAGCCATCTGTATCACAGACGTCTATTTAATGGTGTTGTGTGTGCCAGCCGTCTTAGTTAGGGTTTAACATCCAAACGGGAAAATGACCGCACTGCCAAATCTGTTCTTTCTGCACCAACTTCAGATTTACCTGTTGCATCCACCAAAAGAGAGGGGTCATTGGGGTCATCAAGTTTGTCAAGTGTCTCCTCTCTGTCAGATGACTCTCCTGTCTTCCACCGCTCGCAGAAAGTAAAGTTTGTGGACCTGCAGACTGTGGCATCTTCCTCAGTCAGGTACCATGCTGGATGTGAATTTATCTTACACTGTGCATGAATGTCTGCAAAAGAGTAGACGCTGTGTAATTTACTCAGCTATTTGAGGAAGTAGTGTAAGACTAGCATCTGGATCCAAAGTTTAGAGTTTCCAGAAACCACTAGGCGAACAAAACATTAAAGGATGAATTAGTGAGATTTTTACTCTCCTATATTGCTAAATGACCATAATATTTGCAGGGGACTGATTGGACGTTGATCAGTGCTAGTAACTGAACAATTACACTGCCAGGTGCTGAGATTTCTGTCTTGCAAACCTCAACTTTCCAGCCTATAGTCTGTCTTGGAATCAAAACTTCTCATGTCTTACTCCCAGTTGCATCCTGCTGGAAAGTTTAAAGTTCAAATTACAGGATCTGGAGTCCAGTTTTGTGACTAGTAACCAACAGTGTGTCAAAAACACGCAAATTGTGAATCCATGAATTGCGCAGGGAAATATTTTGACCTCCAACTTTGTTATCAATACTTTGTCTGTTTTGACTTTATCTCTGTAGCCGGTCTCCGCTGCAAGACGTCATGAACACACCTCAGTTTCAGCTGAGGAAGATGAAACGCGAGATGATGAAGGAGAGAGAGTACAGGGATGGCCTGGAGAGAGAGCTGGCTACCAAGATGACCTGCATTGCACAGAGAGGTATGACATCTACATAGTGTCGTATAGTGACAGTGGGCTTTAAATAAACTTTAACTTATCTCCTAGTTTGTGCATAGCTAAAAAAAAAAAAAAAAGCGCAAACTGTTAACTTCACATGTGGTCTGCCTTTTTGTTTCTCACTACATTCCTCCCCCAAATAAATCTGTCTTGTCTCCAGAATCCCAGATCAACCAGTTACAGTACCGCCTAGATAAGCTGAAGCAAGAGACGGGTGAGCAGGAGCAGGTTGCCAGAGACCATATGCATGAGCTAGAGGCCAAGAACAACACGTAAGCATCTAAAGGAACCTCTCTAAACTAAAAAAAATGCTCCTGATTCCTATATTTTTGTACAATTCAGCCTTGTTCCGGGAATGCTACTGAACACTTATAGTGATAGTTCAGATTCATACCCATACAGATATATTTGATGCTCCGTGTAAATGTAATACATCCACCAAGTTTGGTCCATTAAATCCTTCCCTGTCGCAAGAACTAGAGCTTCACCAGGAGTGTACTGCTCCAAAATGAAGTTCACATAGACCAGAAAACAATACTCTTTTGAGTGGCAGTACAATGTTGAAAAAAAGTTTAAAATGCAAAGCAACAAAAATTTGTTTGGATTTCAATATCAGTGCTTTTTACTGCTCTGTGGCTGCCCTTTTCCCTTCCCTGGAGGAGCTGTTCTCTACTATGGTAATATAATATGTGTAAGAATGTGAGCTGTCACTTTAAGCAAGTGAGACTATCGTATGTAAGCTTTTATAATGAATGCCTTTTTGGATGAAGCGCCAACAAAATGTGTCTCTGAAATGGATCATTGGTTTTTCTCTCTTTTCCTTTCAAAGTCAATCCAACTGGTCCTGGGACTTAACATGGTGAACTCAGTCATGACCAGTAGTTCAGTATATTTCACCAAATGCTTATTTAACTGTCTCTCTCAGGTTACAAATGCGGATTCATGAGTTGGTTAAAGATAATCAAGAACTCAAGAATACCTCCTCTCTAATGGAGCATAAAGTGGACCAGGTCACAGAGGAGAACGGTGTGCTCTCTGTTCAGGTAATGCTACACATGCTGACAGTTATACTCATGATAAATGCAATATTGCTATGAAGTATCTGTTGCCTTATTAAACAGGGAGTAGCACTGATTTTGAGAATCATTCATCCCCGTGATCCTGATGAAAGTAAACCTGTGTAGCTGTGCAGTGACATGACATGTACTAAGGCTTCAGATAAACTCCCATTCTGGTTAGCGTTCTTGCCCCTTGTATTTCCTTACTTCATAATTGGAAGTGATAGTGACCTTGTTAATGCTGCTGTGTTCCACGTTTTACCTCTTTTGTTAATTTGCGTAGAAATAAAAAGCCAAAGTTTTAAATACTGAATGTTTCCTTTTTTATTTATCAGATAAGAGAAGTATGTTCACAGCTGGTGATCTCTGAGGCTGAGGTTGGAAGGCTCACAGAGTCACAAACATCTGCTCAAGAGGAATTGAAGAGAAAAACCACCCACCTACAGGCAGAACTTAACCAAGCTACAGCCCAGAAGGTCAGATTATAGCTTTGCAACTGAAGTATCGTGACAACAAGAGGTCTGAAATTCTTGCATCCTATACTGATTTAATTTTTACCCAGTGCCAAAACTTTTTTGCTAAGAAACATTATCCAAAAATATTGTGTCAACTGTGTATTAATACAGAATGCATCACTTTTGACAGTAAGTAATGTAATGCAATAACTGATTTGTAGCCATGTGGATGATGACAAGCATTACAGTTTATCCCCATGAAAACAAATTGTGGTGCACTGTCGTGTGTAACCTATTTCACTGTGTGGGGTGCCAGTGACAGGGTTTGCTATTTCCAGGCATTATGAAAAGGGCAAGTTCACTATTTTGGAACCTAGGCTTTTATTTAGGCAGGATTTTTTTTCAGGTCTGCTACATGCAGTAGAGCAGGAAGAATAAATCTGAGGGCATAGACATTTAATAGACTTTAGTGGTAGTAAGGAAACGTTGGATTACATTGTTATCCTTCTCAATGATTAGAAATAGGGATAAGACTAGTTTCACAGTCATAGCAAGAAATGAATATGGGTAAAATGGGAACAACCCTGAATTTTTCTTTTTCTCCAAAACACAAAAATAAAAATGGTACTTATTTGGTCTCTCCTTGTTTCTCAGGAGTTCCTGAATGAACAAATTCAGATCCTCCATGGCAAGATTGCATGTTTGGAAGATGAACTTAACAAAGTCATCAAGGAAGAGAAAGGAGAAAACATGGGGCCAATAATGGAGGTAAAGTGCATAAATGTATAATATGAGAATTATATGAAAAATAATTAAGGTGGACTTTTACTTTAAGTGGAATAACTGATTATTTCTTTATCCATAAACTGTATTTCAGCGAGAAACACTGGAAAATGAAATCAGAGGTTTGAAGGACAAGCTGGAGAGTGCCCTCAGCTCCCTGAAGATGGCTGAGCAGGAGGTGCAGACTAAGGAAGATCTTTTAGCTAAACAGCACCAAGAGAGCTCCAAAATCCAAGAAGCTCTGCAGCAGAATTTAAACATGTTGCAGGAAGAAGTGCATGACCTGCAGGGTGAAGTTAAGGGCCTACAGCAACAGCTGCAGAGCATGAGTGCCTCGATCAAGTTTGCAGAGGAGGAGATTAAAGCCAAGGAGCTACAGTTGGCCAAGATTGAGCAGGAGAAAAATGAACAACAGAGCATGCTGCAGCAGTGTATTGCTGCTTCTGAGGAAGAAATTTCAAAGCTGAAAGAAATTCAAAGAGAAAAGGAAAACCTCCTCCACCTGGCTGAAGTAAAGATGGAGAACCTTCAGACAGAGGTCACTAGTGTGAATTCTATTTCAGCTGAAAAAGACCAACAACTTGTCAGCCTCAGAGAAGAAGTTGTTGTGCTAACAGACACAGCCAGAAAAACCCAAGAGGAGTTTGAAGCCAAAGAAGACCAGCTGGCTAAGCTATTGGAGGAGCAATCTCATCAGGAAGAGATTCTTCAGAATGAAATCCAGGCCTTAAAAGTCCAAGTTGAAAGCCTAAATTGCTCTCTTAATAAGGCTGAACAGGAAATTAAAGATCAACAAGACCTACTAACTAAGACCCAAGTAGAACATAATCAAGAAAGGGAGGCACTACAAGAACAGAAGGCAAACTTTCAAGAGGAGGTGAAAAGACTAAATAAGGATATCCAGGCTAAAGAGGAACAGCTGGTGACACTGAAACATGAGAGCACTGCACATTCTGAATTACTATCTCAAGAAATCAATGATCTGAAAAGCCAAGTAGAAAGTATGAGTGGCTCTCTCAGAAAGGCTGAGAAAGAGGTTGAGGCTCAAGTGGCTTCCCTCACCAGACAGGAGCAGGAGAGCGCTTATCAGAAAGAGCTTCTACAACAACAGGTGTCTGCTTCTCAGGAGGAGATGAGGAACATGAAGGAGACAATCCAAGCCAAAGAGGAACAAATGCAGCTCTTGAAGACTAACAGTGCTGAGCAATCAGAAATGCTACAGCAGGAGATCCAAGGATTAAAGAACCAGGTGGAGAATCTTACCTCCTCAATGAGGAAAGCTGAGGAGGACAAGCAGTCCAAGGAAGATCTACTGGCCAAACAACAACATGAGAGCACCCAACAGAGGGAGGCACTCCAGGAGCAGCTGGTTGCATCTCAAAAGGAGGTGAAGGGTCTAAAGGAGGAAATTCAGGCCAAAGCAGAACAGCTGACCCTGTTAAAAAATGAGAGCACGGCACATTCTGAAAAGCTCCAGCAAGAGATCCAATGTTTGAAAACAGAAATGCAAAGCATTGGTGACTGTCTGAAAAAGGCTGAAGATCAGGTTCAAGCCAAGGAACAGCTGCTGGCCGAGCAACATCAAGAGAGCAACAGGCAGATAGAGGCACTTCAAGAGAGCAGTGCAGTCTTGGAGGACACAGTCAGCCAGCTGAAGGAGGAGATCCAAACTAAAGAGGGACAGCTTGTCTTGTTGAGGACTGAGAGCTGTGAGCAGTCAGAATTGTTGCAAAATGAGATCCAAAGTCTAAAGCTGCAAGTAGAAACCCTGAGCCAGTCTCTGGAAACTGCAAAAGAGCAGATTCAAACCAAGGAAGCTTTGCTATCTAAACAAGAACTGGAGAGGTCTGAGGAGAAAGATAAACTTCAGAATTCACTATCAGCATCTGAGGAGGAGATGAGGAGTCTGAGGGAGCACATCCAGGCTAAAGAGGAACAGCTGGTGACACTGAAACATGAGAGCTCTGCACAGTCTGAATTACTATCTCAAGAAATCAATGATCTGAAAAGCCGAGTAGAAAGTATGAGTGGCTCTCTCAGAAAGGCTGAGGAAGAGGTTGAGGCTCAAGTGGCTTCCCTCACCAGACAGGAGCAGGAGAGCGCTCATCAGAAAGAGCTTCTACAACAACAGGTGTCTGCTTCTCAGGAGGAGATGAGGAACATGAAGGAGACAATCCAAGCCAAAGAGGAACAAATGCAGCTCTTGAAGACTAACAGTGCTGAGCAATCAGAAATGCTACAGCAGGAGATCCAAGGATTAAAGAACCAAGTGGACAGTCTTACCTCCTCACTGAGGAAAGCTGAGGGGGACATGCAGTCCAAGGAAGATCTACTGGCCAAACAGCAACACGAGAGCGCCCAACAGAGGGAGGCACTCCAGGAGCAGGTGAAGGGTCTAGAGGAGGAGATTCAGGCCAAAGCAGAAGAGCTGACCCTGTTAAAAAATGAGAGCATAGCACATTCTGAAAAGCTCCAGCAAGAGATCCAATGTTTGAAAACAGAAATACAAAGCATTGGTGACTGTCTGAAAAAGGCTGAAGATCAGGTTCAATCCAAGGAACAGCTGCTGGCCGAGCAACATCAAGAGAGCAACAGGCAGATAGAGGCACTTCAAGAGAGCAGTGCAGTCTTGGAGGACACAGTCAGCCAGCTGAAGGAGGAGATCCAAACTAAAGAGGGACAGCTTGTCTTGTTGAAGACTGAGAGCTGTGAGCAGTCAGAATTGTTGCAAAATGAGATCCAAAGTCTAAAGGTACAAGTAGAAACCCTGAGCCAGTCTCTGGAAACTGCAAAAGAGCAGGTTCAAACCAAGGAAGCTTTGCTAGCTAAGCAAGAACTGGAGAGGTCTGAGGAGAAAGATAAACTTCAGAATTCACTATCAGCATCTGAGGAGGAGATGAGGAGTCTGAGGGAGCACATCCAGGCTAAAGAGGAACAGCTTGTCACACTGAAAAATGAGAACACTGCACAGTCTGAATTACTGTCTCAAGAAATCAAACATCTGAAAGGCCAAGTAGAAAGTATGGGTGAGGTTGAGGCTCAAGTGGCTTCGCTCACCAGACAGGAGCAGGAGAGCACACATCAGAAAGAGCTTCTACAACAACAGGTGTCTGCTTCTCAGGAGGAGATGAGGAACATGAAGGAGACAATCCAAGCCAAAGAGGAACAAATGCAGCTCTTGAAGGCTAACAGTGCTGAGCAATCAGAAATGCTACAGCAGGAGATCCAAGGATTAAAGAACCAGGTGGAGAGTCTTACCTCCTCACTGAAGAAAACTGAGGAGGACATGCAGTCCAAGGAAGATCTACTGGCCAAACAACAACACGAGAGTACCCAACAGAGGGAGGCGCTGCAGGAGCAGGTGAAGGGTCTAAAGGAGGAGGTTCAGGCCAAAGCAGAACAACTGACCCTGCTAAAAAATGAAAGCTCTGCACATTCTGAAAAGCTCAATCAAAAAATCCAATGTCTAAAAACAGAGGTAGAAAATATTGGTGACTCTCTGACTAAAGCTAAGGGGCAAGTTCAGGCTCAAACAGCTCTGCTTACCAGACAGGAGCAGGAGAGCGCTCATCAGAAGGAACTTCTACAGCGACAGGTGTCTGCTTATCAGGAGAAGGTGAAGACGATGAAGGAAGAGGTTGAAGATAAAAAGATGAACCTGTTGAATAATGAAGAAAGGGAGAAGCTGATCAGAGACCTACAAGAGCAGCTTAAAGCTAAATCAGAGGCTGTGGATCACTATAAAGCACAGGTTAGTGTACCAGCCCTCACTGAGCCCACACTCAGACATATGTGTTTGTTATTATATATAAAGGGCTGAACGCTAATGTTAAAAAAAAAAAAATCACATTGTGATGTATATACATAAGGTGTCATTTCTTCTCAGGTTCCATCAATTAATTGAGTTGGAACTTAGTTTGTTTTGCATACACTTTGACCAGTGTCATCATGTTTATCAGCCATGTTATCTGCTTTTATGTGCTGCACTGCAATGTACTTGGTAATGACTGAGCTATTTCTTCATTGCCATAATCTAACAGATGGAGAAAGCTGTGAGCCATTATCATGGAAAGAAGCAGCTTCTTCAGGAGAACCAGGAGCTATTGACTGAACTGCAACGCTCTTTAGAAGTCAAGGATCACAAAGTAAAGGCTGTCACTACTGAGATCACACTTCTGCAGCTAGATTTGGAGAAGGCCCAAAGCAATGAGAAAATGCTTTTGAGCAAGGTGGCCAGTTTGGAAGCACAGGTTGGTATTTGAAACATGATAAGCACACAGAATATTTTGAGTATAAACACTGAACAGGTTGAAATACTCTCTGTTGCTGCTATACATAAGCAAAATCTTTGTCTAGTTTAAGTGCTTTGCTTTTATTTGCAATATATTGTGAAACCTTGATGAAACTTTAGGTCCAACAACATCAGTCGTATTCTCCCTTGCTCTCTATTGGCATGTCTTTCCCAGCTGGCCTTTGCTGACTGTAACCTACGGGAAAAGAACAAGATCCATGGTAATGAAAGACGAGGGACAGAGTCGTGTTACTTTGAGGTTCCCAACACTCGAACAAGAAGTCAGACTCGAGCACAGATGGAGAAACATAGCATCAGCTCTGACAGCTTAGACCAGAGCTCTCTGGACGACTCGCTCAACTCTACAAGGTAAGACATCTCTCTTATACAAGTAGCATAAAAATTTAGAAGTTTGGTGTTATCCATTTAAAGTGAAATAACCAAATTACTTTTTTGAACAGGACTACTCATTTCACTTCTGTATATTCCATATGTTGCGTTCTCCAGCGTCCATATGCTGAAATGTATTCCTCCCCTATTTTTACTATTGACTACATGACAGCAATACTGTCAATAAAAATAGGATGGAACATAAATACTAATATTATTACTATTCAACCATTTTTGGTTGCATTATGCCCAGACAAAGGCATACCATGTTCTCTCCCCTCCTCATGAGTCGCTTCAAAAGAATAGTCTTTATTTTTTTAAGTTTATTTCACACATACCTTGTCTTTAATGGTGGTTTGCAGGTGTAACACCACATATGACCAGTTCTCCTCAGCAAGCCCAACTGTAGTAGAAACCAGACTTTTGAACTTTTAAACTTCTCTGAGCTGAAAAAAATTAACAAAACAGGAAAGGGTGAAAAAACAGTTGAATCCATGGAAAAGTCAAGAAATGTTAAATCAGAGCCACAGCAGGAGTCTTGTATAATTCCCTCTAATTCTTACCTGTGCAGGAAACCATCAGCACCTGAGGAGTCCACTCCCTTGGTTCGTAGCTCAGAGCGCTTGGCTGCCAAACGTCGGGCTCTACACACAGAATCACTGGAGACCCTCTACTTCACACCCATGAACAGCAGACAGATAAACAGGTTTGTCACACAAACATGACCATTTGGACACCTCAACAACTTTTTTTTTTTTTTTTTTTAGAAGTTTCTGTGGGTGTGTAATATCGACCCCTTTTCACTGAATTGTTTTTGCTTTATGCTCAAAAAATTGGCCGTTAGATTGGCAAGGGTCTTGCAGCTGGTCATATAAGAAGCCACACAAAATTTATATTGCAAATTTTATATCAGTTTGTTTGTGCTGTGTACATGGTTTTCCAAGCATGTCTGGAAATTTTATTTGATACTATTCAGATTTTCCATTATTACGACATTGTACAAAATTTCTAATGAAAAAGTATGGGATACTAGTACACTTAACTAAAATATAGTTGTAGATTTTCAGTCAGAGTTATGTGATTTAACAGTCATATTGAACTGTGTACGTAGGAACCTTGTGTGTAAAATTGAAGTTGCTGAGGCAACATATAAAGCGACTATGATGTTTACTGCTTTGCTCACCACTGCCTCAACTACTGTCGAGAAGCACCCCTGCTAAAGTGCTGCCACGCCTGCTCTGTCTAATATTTGTGGGCAACTTGGCTGCCATTTCATCTACAGTATGCAGTTATAAATACAAAACTACCATAAATTTAAAGTTAATACACTTCCTACTCAGCTATACTCACAAAATTTCCTGTTTTTATTTTATCCATTATCATATTTTCTTTTTATTACTTCACCTCCAGGACCAGTACAGAGCGCAAACTGGAAGACAGCTTGACCTCTCTGGCTGACCTGGGGCTGGATTCAGCCAGGAAAAATCCCACTTCATCTGTCAAAAGACGCAGGACCACACAGGTCATCAACATCACTATGACCAAGGTGGAGAGAACTCAAGCACATGTTAACTTTTGCATGTACATAAGCTCTACAGTGAAATTTTACCTTCCCATTTTAAATTACAACTTTTAAAATGGGAAGGTGTAAAACGCAAAGCAAGGGCCAAGCTGAAATGAACATAGGTTTTTTAAGAAGTAGTGATCTCATCTTAAACAAATTTTCAAGTGCCCCCCTCGTAATAGTCCATGTCTCTTAAACTTTTACTTGTAGAAGTCCTTGGGCCATGGTGAGGCTGAGAGTGATGAGTCTTTCTACAGTCTGGCCTCAGCCCGCTCCCAGCCAAACCTCTCCAGCACTCTTACTTCACGGCCTGTCTCCATGCAACACGACACACCCAGCAAAATGGCCGGTGCTGCCAGCGATCAGCTGCTTAGCCTTCCAGGGTACAGACGTGGGAGCACCGCCCACACTGCAGTCCATCCACGGAGTGAGTACGACCCACTGCACTGGTTAACAGCAGGGGAAGGGAAAGAGCTGGCAGGTAGGGTAGAGGTTGGGGCATTTAGGCGAAGACCAATAATAAAATGTTCAATAATACAACTTAGAAATGCCCTGAGTAAATAATTAGATATGAAATTGATTGGACCAGTGATAGCTCAAACATCCAAATTTATCAAGATTGGATTACATTCTGATCTCGGATCCATAAATTTCAGATGACTTTTTTTTTTTTTTTTTTTTTTTTTATATAACAAGTCAGGCATTCATTATGTCATGCTTAAAGCAAGCCTGCTACCAACAGATGTAAGAAAGGTCCTGACTGCCTGTCCCATGTTTTCTCTCCTGAACTCTGTCCCAGTAATCACAAGGCTGTAGTGTAACGTAATTCCAGCTAGTGCCAGAAAACTAAAGGATTGCCACATACCATGGCATTTTCCATAGTCAGGGAGACCATAAGTCAGCATTTCACTCAGCACTAAAATGTGCCTGCTAGTGACTGAGGTTTCAAAAGCTTTGAATGTAATTTTTTACTTCAACTGAAAAAGAAATTTAACATGTATATATCATGTTTATATCTAGCCACCAGTACATTCTGTGTGGGTGCAGAAAATGAGCCAGACAATGCAAGTGATGACTGGATGAGGATCGCTGAACTCCAGGCCAGGAACAAAGCCTGCCTTCCCCATCTGAAGAGCAGCTACCCTCTGGAGTCAAGGGTTAGTAAATATCTATTATACAGTGTTGCCCTTTTCCCTACAATTCATGTCTTTTCTGATTAGTTTCTAGTTAAGGAAAGCAGTAAGCCAATGAATTTTACAACAGTTTCATTTGAAAAATGTCATGTAACTCTTATAATACCAATCTCAAATGCAAATAAATTAACAATCTTATATGACTTGAACTTAGGTTCTTGCTATTAGTATGAATACTTTCCTGCAATTGACGGATGAAGATACATATCTTAATCTTACATCTGACATACATCTGTATTTGTGTTTATATTTTTCTAAGCAGTGCATTTTTTGTAAATTTGTAACATTGTATGTTAACAGGTAACTGGATATTAACAGTTACTCTATGATCATGCTGGTTTAATTGATTACATAATTACACCAAAGAATCAAGTCATTCCATAAAGTAAAAAGATGTGTGTTTTGTTTGTCACTCACATTCTGTATCTCTTCATCCAGCCTGGCTTTGGAACGACCCTCATTTTCACAGATGAAGATCTCCGTACAGGTGACCCGTCTGAGACAATCCGCCGGGCATCCATGATGCCTGGCCAGCTGCAAGACTCTCTGGCCTCCCACCGCCTCTCCTTCATGGTGGGACAGACGGGCGTCAGTGGCACAGGCGGTACACTTCCCCACCGTCACTCCCTGATGCCCGGCCAGCTTCCATCAAAGACAGGAAGCTCCTCTCACCTGCAAAGTCCCAAAGGCTCAAAGCGCAAATCATCCACTCTTCCCATCCCTCAAACATCTCCTGAGGTTGGTTTGCTTTAGTGTTCTCAGTGGCCACATAAATATTTGTTAGATATTTTTTGTTTTGTCACAATCATTGTGAAGTCACTCTGGATCAAAATGTCAGCTAAATGTTTCAAGTGTAAATGTGCCACAAAAAGATCAGTCATACATTTTCCTTCCTGCTTCCTTCTCATTTGTCGTCTTTCTCCACATCTGTCTTCTCACCTCAATCTGACAGAAAAAGGTAAAGGCCAGCTGCTTCCCCCGTCCCCTCACCCCCAAAAATAAGAACATCAGCAGTGCAGCATCCGTCCCTCAGCTTCGTTCTGCCCTCAGTCCTGTGAGTCGTGCACACACACACACACACACACACACACGCACAGACACTTTGATGCAATCTCAAAATATTCTGTTTGACAGCTGAGACCATGAATGTGATTTATATATAAATATACAATATTTATGGTTTGTAATTTGACTTTTTCATTCCACTCTTTTTGTTGCCATTCACCATTTATAATGGGGCCTGGTGTCCTTCTCTCAGGCTGAGCGGAGGCAGTCTACAGTGTTCACTATTGAAAACACACCACGGAAAAACAGCTACCTCAAGAAAGGTCTCAACAAATTGCGCAGCTCCACTAGAAAATCCCCAGGCAAAAACACAAGAAAATCACCAGGCCAGGTGACTTCCCACAAGTCCCCGGGACACATGACTTCCCGTGCCGGAGTGGCACGAGCCACCAGGACTGGGAGCATCAAATCTCCCCAGGTGACAGCCAAAGGACAGAGGACAGGATCCAGCAGCACGGCCAAGTCACCAGGCCTGACGGCAAGCGCTCGCAAGGTAAACAGTTTTAAAGACACACTTATGTGCATTTAATCATCGATTCACACATGTGAATAGATTTACTAACAGACTTGTGTATATGTTGTTGCACACAATACAATACACAACATAGTGCTGATATGATGATCACACGTCGATACAAACTGGAGATGGTTATTGCCAACAGCTTGACCTAATCTGCTCAACAAATCAAAACATGAACCATGACTTCGTTTTGTTGTTGCTGAACCTCCAAATGCCTGCTGTTTTCAGAGGCCTGCTGTGTCTGCTGTGAGGAGCAAGTCTTCATCAAAGACTTAATTCTGTATTGGTCAGTTTAGTGGTCAGTTCATTTTAACTTCCGTTGGCAGGTTTTCACTGCACTTGCATCTTGATCAGCGGTGCTCACTTGCAGTGTAACTTTCACACTCTGAGGTTTATGCATCAACCTGTTGGGTGGTCACAAAACCTTTATCTGTCTGGAGCATAAAATATTTCACAGCGGGGTGTCACTGCATATCTGTCAAATGCATACTGCGTTACAACTTCTGTTTCTGTCTGCACAAGCTGTTGGTTTAATCCAGAAAATCACTTTACAGATGATGAGCTTCCGGATGAAGGTCTGAGGCCTGCTCGCCAAATTTGAGTCTGGATCGTCTTCTATCAAGACTGTTTTTCTTCTTTCTTCATCAGGTTTCAAATGTAATTTTGTTAAGTAATTATGTATTTTTACACTACAGGGTTTTTTTTTTTCATGATTTTATTATTATTTTTTTAATCAGGAAAAATTCTCTTCTACCTTTCTCTCCTGTGTATTATATTTACATGTTTTGCTTTGAAATAAAAGCCTTAAATGTCATGGAGGTTGTATTTCCTTGAGATGGCTATGTTGGAAAAACTTGAGTTATTACTGGACTTTATGGGTGGCAATTACTTTTCTCACTGAAACTTTGAATTGTATAACAGAGACTTCAAAGAATTACAAATTAAACAATACAAGATGCTGAGCAACATTTGTATGATATCAAATAAAAGAATCTTTAAATAGTGATAAAATGAGCTGAAAGAAACAGAAATATACAAGAGCCATGTGACAGGAGAATTATTTTTAACCATTTGTAAAGAAATGCTAATACAAGAGCGTTCAAACATTTGCACTTAAACATGTATTTTTAAATATATCAAATAGTTAGGTTCTTTGTTAAATGTTCTGCTTTTTTTTTTTTTTAATCCACTATAATTCCAAGTTGCATGTTGTCAAGCACGAGTACGACCCTGCGTTCCAAATCGCATACTTATACTTTTTACTTTTAGTATGTACTGCAGCTGCCCTTACAAAGTATGTAGTTTAGTATGTATTGGGACATACTACTTCTTTTCTTCCCTACTAAATAGTATGGTAGTATGGGTATTGGAACGCAGGGCGAGTCTTTTATTTATTTATTTATTTTTGAAACGTCGGAAATGTGCTCACATCCTCCCGGTCCCACCAGTTTAGGGCTCGGGCAGTGCACTTCCGTTTGATGGCGTTATCATCCAGAGGGAGAAATGACAGCTGGTGTGTCGCTTCAGGATTCATGTTTCCAGGGCGAGGTGATGCACCTCTCCGTCTCTAACCATGGAGCTGCTGCATTATCCTGAGGAGGTGCTTTTATTCTGAAGTCGCCGTAGGTTAGACATAGTAAAACTCCTAACGCATCTGCAGTTTTATATTTTTATTATTTGTTTTTATATCATCATGAATACATTGCAAGAAGACGCACAGCAGCCCCACTCGTCAACAAGGTAAGCCATCCTGTTGAGCTGTCTTTGTTTTCGCCGGGAGACATGTCGTGCATGAAGTGACTGTGTACATGTCAGACCACAAGGAGGGTCGGCCCATAATGTACCAAAACCACAAACTACAAATGTGCTTGCAACAACAGACTGACCACACATGCCGTGTTTGACACACATGACGCGGTGACACTGATCTCCCAGTCAGATGGTCCGCAGCACAGCGCGTGTTTCCAGTAGGATTTGTTTACATGTGACAACTCCCACTCCTGATTGGTCGAGCCCTCACGCCGCCAACACCCTGCTAATGACGCATGATAAGTGACATGGCGTGACTAATGTAAAAACATGTTATTTTTTCATATTTTTCCATAAAAGTCAGTTTTCAAGTGCTGTAAACATACAGTTAAGTTAACAGGCTAACACGCTATCTACAACCCTGACACACCGCATAAGTTATCCTATAGCGCCCCCCCTTGGTAGGAATTAAAAAGTAGATTTTTTTTTTTTTTTTTTTTTTTTGGTCGAAACCGAAAGTAACGCATACGGCACAAAGTTCAGTCGGATGAGGTCCGTCTGCCTCGACGTCTTCGTCTAAACATGTTATTTTATGTATTTATATGTATGTTTACGTTATTGTCGGCGTAACGCAGTGATCAGAAAGCCGCTGCCGCACTTTAGGAGGAAAACCTTGTACTTCCTCGAGTTTACGGGTCGCATGCGGGAAGTAGGCGTGAGGTTCGCCTTTTTGACACTGGTGCGTTGTTAAGCTGCGGTCAATCCAGAGCCATGGACTCGGACACAGAGGTGGAAAGGTGTGTGTGAACCCACAGACTCTAAGCAAGGGAGGCTAGTCCAGCTGTGATGATGTGTATGATGTTCATGTCACGTTAACGTCATGTCTCACACACAGTCTACTGTATCTCTGTTTGCGTCTCTGTTAGAGTGTGTTTGATCATTTTTAAGTTCACTTTGCTCACTTTGCCTCACTTTCCTTGCCCCCTCCAGGATATTAGAGCCTGGGGCTGAGGAAGAGGAGGAGAGGAAGAAGTGGGAACGACCTCCCTCCAGCTATGGCTCAATGAGGAGCGACAGTGAGGAGGAGGAAGAGCCTGCTGAGACCAGCTCCTCCCCGGTTGTCTTTGCACTACCTGAAGTACCTGTTGCTCATGGAGACACAGGGTGGGTATTTTTTTATCAGCCTTGAATCCCTCGTGTGGGACTCCCAAAGACTATCAGCACAGAAGTGTAACTATTATGTGAGACAGAATCATTTTCAGCGGAATATTGTTAAACTAACCCCCTGAACATGCGATTGGTTTTAATTTGTTGTGCGTGTGTTAATGAAAAAGTCAAGTAAGGTCTTGCTCAGCTGCTACTCACTGAGGAAATGGCACAAATACACTGAGGGCAGCTGAAGCAGCTCATCAAAACTACAAAAACATAAAACATATGGACACACATCTTGATGTTTCATGTTCTAGAAATAAGAGAGTATCGTTCCCGCTCTGGAGACTCGGACCAGTATTAGGTCAACACAGGGAATACAGGTATTTTTTTTCATGATGTAGGTCATGATATAGGTGGAACATGTCCGAGGTGTGTGGGGGCTTCTGCCGTTTCCTCCCACAGGTCAAGAACAAGACAGTCAGGTGAACTGAGGATTTCAAAATTGCCCCAAGGTGTGAGTGTGTCAGCACTGCGATGTACTGGCGACCTCTGCAGCGTGTTTCTATCCCAGTGCTCACTCTGGGATGGGCTCCAGCACCCCGCGACCCTCATTAGGATGGGCAGCTTGGAAAATGAATGAATGAATACCAAAAGTAAAGACAGTTGTTTTAAATTTATTGCACATGGAATGATTTAAATCTTTCATGAAAGCATGGACTACATCTTGGTCATTTTCGTTATGCCATAAATGTGATGTTATACCACCTCGCTTTCTATAAACTTGAATTACCATGTGTGCTCCTCCTGAGTGAATAATATTAAGTGAGTAATAATACAGAATTCTGAAAAGCAAGCATGTACTAAGGTTGTTGTTTTTTTTTTTAACTGTAGCCAGCAGTGTGATGTTATGTCTTGTCTTCTGGTCCAGGTTGCAGCTGATTCGCTCTGAGTCTCCAGAGACCCTCTACACAGCAACCACACAGCAGACCAAACCAATAGGAGCCTGCGTCATAGACACCAGGTGGACGATGCTTACACACACACAAACACACATTTATCTGTTATTGATCTGGGAAAGGTTAGGGACAGTGACGGTTACTTCTACATGTACATTGAATTGTGGTCTTAGCCCACTAACTCAAGTAATCTGGTTCTGGCCTGATGCATGAAAGGGTTGGGTTGAAGTTTGTTCATACGGACATTATGAGAAACATGTTTAAACCTGGCTTACATGGCTGACTCTGATGTTGAAACGGGATACTATGGCCTGCCAGCCTCTTACTCCTTTCACTGGTCCTGTTGCAGAACTTTGAACCCTAACCTCCCGATGAAACGTCCTGGTATCGTGTGTCTCATGTTGGAGCAGACCCGTTTCCCATAGCAACTGCAGTCTGACACTTTTAAATGAGTCATTAATCGTGAGAAGTTAAAAGTGCCTTTAACCTCAGGTCTTCTGTCAGCAACATCTAGACGATGGCACAGATTTCTCCCAGAATCACTTGTTTATGTATTACTGGGCCCTGGAACTGTTGGGACTTTTAATACTTTGTGTAGATGGACTGTGGATGGGAATACTCTGTTAATTGGTTGGCATGGCAACAGAAAAATAGCAGAAAAAAGAAAAAACAGTTCCACAGGAATCACATACACATGCACACACCTAATGTATGCACACCCAGTGGTAAATCTGTTGCACATACGTTCGTATCATTATCAGTTGGGCTTATATTGCACATTTGTAGTTTTTATATTGCACTTATTAACAATGTTGTGTGGAGTCCAGGTCACACGCCGTGCTGTGCCACTGTGCTGACCATGTTGCTGACAACACGTAACCTGATCAAGACCCTGGCTAGTACCACGGTCTGGCAGGTCCCCTGTTAAAACATGTCCAGGTCTCTACCAAGCATCGTAGTCGATGGATTCACCTTTATTCAAGAAATTTATACTTATTTCAGGAGAATTCTGGCAGCAGGTGTAATTATATTTGGAAACCATGACCCTACCTCACTGTGATGTTGTAGTCTAAACACTGCTGTGCATCATGGGATTTCCTAAAAGACACAGCAGACAACTCACCCAAACTAACAAAAGATTTGGAAAAAATCCCTGTTAAAAAGACAACTTTTATTTAAAAGCTCAATAAGTGCATGATGTCTCTAAAGTTTGTGAGCAGTCGTGTTAATCGTGATTTGATTGTTAGTGTAAGCGAGCAGCCCTAGTTACAGGTGTAAACTGCTCACCTGGGTGATCAGTTGATTGGTTTGTTTTTTTCTGACTTTGTTTGGTTGTTGAGTTTGTCTGTCAGCTTCATTTGGTGTTGTTGTTGGATCATAATTAGCCTATGAGTAGGTCTGGGCAATACATCGATTTTATACCAATGTTGTGATATGAGACTAGATATAATCTGGGATTTCATGATGTTTCCTGACTTTCCAGGCTGTTCTTGCTGTTGTTATATTTACCTTTATCCACTTAGTTATTATAGAGGCATTACTGATAATTAAAAGCGATCTTCTTGTGTAAATATTTTATGAAAGCACCATTAGTCATTCTCACAATATTGTCATAATATTGACATATGTGGTCAAAAATATAATATTTGATCTTGTCCATATCACCCAGCCCTACTAGAATCATCATACTGATGTGATTTTGAGCATCAATGAGGCTTTATTAGGTGCTTTAGAGAAGATTTCAAAATGTCTCTATATATTTAGAGGTATATATATCAAGATACGTATTGTATTCCATTGTATATATATATTTGCCGTTTGATTTCACCCACCCGTTGTTCCCATAATGCAACACACTCTTTATCTTGTGACACAAAAGTGAACTAGAACAATTTGAGTATTGAACTTTTTTGTTTTTGAAAGTTTGAAGGTGAAAAAGACAAAATGACTCACCCCAGAGAGCCTGGGCTCCTCCTGTCCCTCAGGTCCTTTAATGAGCTGGAGGATTTGGAGGAAGTGGAGGGAGAGGAGGAAGACAATTATTTGGTGGTGGACTCCCCGGAGCCGCCTTCTCCCGTGGAGCCAGATGACACTATGGAGACCGAGGATGAGGACGCCCAGCCAGGCAGGAAGCACTCGGAACAGGAGCTGCCCTATATATTCAAGGTTGGTGCACCCCAGGTGGTCTGTGACACAATAAATATTATATTATTATAAGAAATATTTGGAAACATAGTCAAAACATACAGCATCCTTCAACCCACTGTCCTTAAAACCCTGGACAGGACAGCAATCCAAGACACTGCCTTTTTTCATGATAATTATTATTTAATTTCTACAGACTATTTGACAAGACAGTCATAAAAAATATCCTAATATTCATCTCATAAAAATGTATTAAAAATGTTAAGAATAACTGTGATCACAGTGGGTGTAATGTGGATGTTTTCCACCATGCCCTCTCTGCCTCTAAAAGTGAGCATGTGACACATTTCTTGATGCCATTTGCTTTCATTCAGTTTAAATCCCAGTTTTCTGTGACAGCAAATTAAATGTAGTAGGTTCATGCTGCAGGAGATGCGTGTGTCTACAGGATGTTGCTGTGCGCGGTCGTGCAGCGTGAAATGTTGATTGGTTCTTTCTTGGCCCATGACTAACCCCTCCATAAAATTTTGTGCAAATCCATCCATAACCTTTTGAGATACCCTGCCAACAAACAGATGGATAGTGGTGAAAACATATGGAAGCATGATTATTAATGTCAAAATGTCAAACCTAAGCAGGCTCTAAGTGCACAAGACTGAATTTACCCTGCTGGCATTATTTGTGTTGGACGGCATGCTTACCTGTGTTTTCATAATTCTCTCTCCTTCTCCACCTCTAGAACATCCAGAGTGCTCTGTCGGTGCTCAGCGCGGATGAGCTAATCACGTTTAGGTTGTGGTTTTTTCATTGTAAGAAAGATGTCACCAGTTCACACGTGATGGAGGGTGACATTCTCGACCTGGTGGACAAGATGATAGAGGTCACGGGTAAGAGCACATGGCAGCTCTATTAGCTATAGGAGAAGCAGTGCCCAAAAGTTAGAAGGGTGCAACACATGGATGCTTTGGGATTGAAGTAATCACTTTCTCTTCTTGGTTGTTCAACACAGTAGAATTTAGCTGTAATAAATTTTATGCTGTGACAAATGCACTGTCGTGCAGTTTGGGATTAGGCCCTGTGCAACGCATGAGGAGTGATAGATTTGTTGTTTGTTGCTTGTTTTTCTCATGCAGGAGCAGATAATGCCCTGTGGGAAACTATTGGTTGTTTGCAACACATCAATAAAGAGCAGGAGGCAGAGGAACTGGAGAACAAATGCAAGAGAGGTAAGTGAGCGCCCTTAGGAGAGAAGTGCTGTGCCTGAGATAAAAGATTATGTGACACTTGTGAACTTTTGTGTGAGCATTCCTGTAATGAGTGCAATGGTCATTGTTTCTAATGACTACCCTCTTGACACAAGGTCAGTTTATACTTCTGCATTAAAGTGCTGCTGTATTTATGCCATCAATGTGTGTGTTGCAGTCCATTTCCATAGAGAGTAAAGACAACATGATACCGGTCGCCCTGAGCTTCAGCTGAAGGGTTTTTTTTAAATAAAGTTTTTTTGGCATTTATGTTTTATTTGACAGTCACAGTAGAGAGAGACAGGAAAGGCAGGGGAGAGAGAGGAGCAGCAAATGGCTTTACGTTAGATTCAAACCCAGGACTCTGTGATCAGGACTCAGTTGTAAAACGTGGTACACGCTCTTATACGGTGAGCTGCCAGGGCGCCCTTGAGCTTAATACTTTTAACGATATGTTAAGATGCTGCCAATTTTCCCCAAATTATACACATTGCAAATTTATGCTGGTAAATATCCCAAAACATCGCTTTTGAGATGGCCATTGTGTCTATTAGTGAACTCTCTGTTTCAGAGATTGTAAACAGTAATTTTCTGTGTTTACCTGTGCTTCATTAGCACAGAATTTATAAATTCATGACAGCGGCAGTGATCCAGGTGAGTTACTGGTATCTTACTAAACTCAAGCCCGATAATTTATTTTCCCTACATACTGATGAGGACATGCACCTCTTTGTACAACTTGAGGTTGTTTTGCGGTTTGTTTTTGCCGTGTGTTTTTCACTGGCTGCAGCTTGGAAGTGTTGCCAAGTCACCGCTTTGACCAATCAAGACGATAGCCCTACTATCGCCTCCTTTAAGTTCCTGGACCTCAGATTTTACCCTCCATTAACTAATCCATTAACTAATGGAAACACTTTCAGAGCCTGTTAAAGAGCCGACATGGCCTTCATGAAAAAGGCCATTTGGTGATTTAGTTCTAGTGGGTAGAGAGACTGTTCTTCCACTGGAGGGTTCAAACTTCCCGTTGGTAAGCGTCTGTCATGTGTCTGTGCCAGCTTCAGTGGTGCTTTGTGGCAGCTGAAGCGGACCTCCCTGTGGAGCAGGACAAACAAACTCTCTTTCCCTTGCTGCATCAGTTGAAAATTACATCATCATTGACATCGAATGTTTTCTTGTTTTCTCGTTTATCTTTGGCACCAGCTGTGGTTCGCTTTCATCTGAAGCAGCACTTAATCAGAAAACACGATGTCATCTATGAGGGGATCCCCGAGCCAGGAAAGCAGCAGCACCTGAACACCATCTACGTCGAGCCCCAGATTTCTCTCAGCGGTTATGGAGGGATTGATCCCTACCATGAGATCCGACCACATCCGCCCTCGCCTCCCCGCGTCCCCAGCCCCGACACCTTTGTTAGTGTGGACGAACTGTTCCGTCTGCGTAAAGACGACGGCCAGCGGGTGAAGACAGTGCTGACCACTGGGATCCCGGGAATTGGCTTGTCTGTGACTGTGGGGAAGTTCTCCTTGGACTGGGCAAAGGAAAAAGCAAATAAGGTGGGATGTAAAGGAAATTAATTCTGGACCTCGTGAACATGTCATTTAGGGCTGAAATTTTTACGTTTTTTTTTTTTAAGATGTCATTTAGTGTTATGTATGTATGATTAAATAAATAAATATTGCCAAGATATATTGTATTTATAAGCACAGAATATTGTAAACAGCAGATGATAAAAGTTATTTATGTATGTACGAATGTATGTATTTTAAATTAAAATTTTTAACATATTACTCCAAACTATATATAAAATCCATTTCATTCTAATTAGGGTTGAATGATATGGTAACAAAAAAATTATTCACATTATTGTGACAGATATTATGATTGTGATATAATTAATCATTTAGTGGGAATGATGAGTTTTATATCATAATTTCCATTTTCATTTTTGATGTGGTTTATAAAACCAACATGTTTTCTAATCATTAGTAGGTGAGGGCATCTCTGTACTGCCACAGTTATAATGGGATTTTGTCACACATCTTACATGTTATCCAAAAAGTATTGCTGCTATGGTGTAGATATTATACTTGGCCAACCTGCTGTTTCAGTTGTTTTGATTAATTGTTCAGCTTTAATTTACGATATTCTAAATTTCTCAGTTGTGGTGGGCCAGTTTGGGTCAAATACCCAGGGCAGTGTTACTTGGTGAAATTAAATCTACCAGTGAAGCGAATTCCACAAATGGTTCTTTTACATAAATAACGCTGAGATCGCCTGTGTTTCGATGTTCTGCGTGTAAGTGATATCGTGTCCCCATCCGTTTTCCCCAGGACCTGCAGTTTGTGATCCAGCTCTCTTTCAAAAGCCTGTGGTCGCTCCGCACCCACCACCTTCCTTCCTCAAAGAAAATGACCATGATGGAGGTGATAGAGTATCATCACCATGAGTGCAAAAACACAAAATTCCTGGAGGAACCTGACTGTAGATTTCTCTTCATAATGGACTCATTTGATCGTTACCAAGCTCCTCTGGACTGGGAGGTATCTGCTAATGCACACACACACACACACACACACACACACACACACACACACACACACACACACACAGATATTCTGTGTAGAGGAGCAGGGAATAAAACATGGTAACAGGATCCAAAGTGGTCATATAAACACATCAAACATGTTTAAAAGCTTGTGGTTGGTTGAAATCTAACAAATAGTAACCCGCCATGCATTTAATAAATAATCCTAAACCTGTGGGTGTTTCTTTATTTATTTTCTCTGGTTCTTCAGAATTCTCCAGTGGTGACCAACATTTACGAACCAGCACATCCGGACGTCCTGATTGTCAATCTCATCCGAGGCAATCTGCTTCCCGCTGCTCGCATCTGGATCCTGGGGAGACGGGCAGCAGTCTCAAATATTCCTGCTAGATTCATAGACACAGTCACAGAGATACAGGGCTTCAGGTGTGTGTCTCTATGTGTGTGTGTCTCTCTCTTGTCTCCAGTGATGTGCATGTGTCAGTCTTTTAAATGTGTCGGGGGCAGGGGTGTTCCTGTTGCATATGGCTCTGGTATCAAAAAGAAGAGTGGTATACAGTTCAAAGAAACTCTTATTATATAAGCATTAGAAAAATCTTCAAAATCTTTATTAGAGATTTTGATTCTGATTATGGAAAAAAAAAAAACTAGAGCAGCTAGAGTGTCGTTGGTGCATAGGAAAAGGTTTGTGATTTTGCTGCTCCTATGAAGACGATCGCAGAAGCTGAAATTATTTACTTTGTCATCCATTTCCATATTTTTATTTGGTAGCAACTACAAATATCTTATCAGTTTTCACCACTGCTATTATTCTTTTTTCAAGCTAATGGGCAAAATCACAGAAAGTCATAATATCCTGTACAAATGAAAGTAATCCCAGTATTTCCTTGCTGTGTGCAAGAAATATTTTTAAAAAGGTTCAGCAGTCAGTTCACCTAACTTCAACCCAATTTCTGTTTCTCAATAAACTAATGCACTTGAGTATATTCATTTTATTTTCTTGTTCCTCCAGTGATGAAATGAAAGATGACTACCTGAGCCGGCGCTATGAAAATGCACAGCTTGCAGCAAATATAGTGGCGCATTACAAGCGCACACCCTCGCTCAAAATGCTCTGTCGCCAGCCCTTTGTCTGCTGGATGGTGGCCACCGTGTTTGAGCGCGGTTACCGCTACCAGAACTACGGAGTGAACCCCCCCAAGCTCACACCCTTCTACCTCCACATCATGATCATCCAGACGAACCGCAAGCTGCAGCACTACTACGAAAAACAGGAAAACGACCTGGTAGAGTGCATCAGTCTGTTGCAGGCTGCTTTTCCATGTATTCCCATAGAAGCAAAAAACACTAAAAGTGTTGATTAGTGCTTCTCATTTAGTCACTATTCTGACAGGTACTAGTCGTGTAATTTTGTGTGTTGCACTATAGAAGATACTAGACCTAATGTATTTTATTTCATATATATATATATATCACTTTGTGTTTTACTAGTAATCCTATTATAATACTAGTATTTAAAGGAATACTTCAACACTTTGGGGAAAAATACCCTTTTTCCGACTTACCCAGACAGAGACAAGATGTTCAATACCATTTTCACCTCTGTACATTCAGTCCAGTGGCTCAGTTCCTTTGGGTAGCATTTCGTGCTGTTGTTTGAAATACATGTCTTTTTAAAATGTGAAAAGAAAGAATAAGAGTTGTTTAAGGAGAAGTTAATTTGTGCCGGATCCTCCTATACCTTCAGCAGTGCGCGGATCACTGCGCCAGATAGAAGGATAAATGTGTTCGGTTACAGTTTGAAAATCTAACTTCTCATAAAATGACTACTAAAATGGCTACTGATTCTTATTGAGTTGTGATCCTGCAGATAAAACAAATTGTGACAAGATAGAGCTCTCCTTTAGTTCTCAAGGGAGACAATAGCTACCCTGACATATTCTTCTTGCACACATGGCTGACAGCATAAGGTGAAGTTGTACAAGTACAGATAGCTGGGCAGTGAGACGTGTTTAGGTCCTACTTAGACTATTTTGTCAATTCTGATAAAACTCAAGTTAACCTTCATGCTGTAGGACAGGCTACCTAACCCTAACCCCGTGTGAAAGGAAGTAGGTGGTTCTGTCACTGTGTTGTGGTGAGTTGTCATTATAGCGTCTGGTAATCTCTGTGGCCCTTTCTTTTGTTTCAGAAATGGTCCGATGATGACAAGCACGTGATAACAAAGATGGGGAAGATGGCCCTAAAGATGCTGGAGAAGAACATCAGTGTGTTCTCTGAAGATGACCTCAGAGAGCATGGCCTGAAGCTGAAGGAGGTGGCTGTGTTCTCCGGCCTCTGCACCGAGCTCCCCACCGCCGCCTCGAAGGACAGGAAGTTCTGCTTCATACACTTCAGCTTTCAGGTACAAATCTGACAGATATTTTGGATACCTCCCATATTCTGTTAAATGTTAAAAACATGTACCTTTCATTCAATATTTACTTTGTGTTTTCAATTTTTGCTGTGATTTTTCTTGACAGTAAAATGTAAATAACTGTAAAACAAATTTCAGCCCTCATTTTATAAATGAGCACATTCATGCCTGAAATGTTGATATGTGAGATCCATTGTATAAATGTACTCAGTTTTACAATGCTTGTCAGGTTGAGGTTTTTATGTAGATTAGCTAGCTCATATACTATAGATATGTAATATATATAATATAATATGGTGCATATTCCCACATCTTCACACCTTATAATATTAAATTTAAATGTTGCCTGTCTTAGCAATCTGATTGTCCTTCCATGTCTCCTTATAAAGTAGCTGACTATGAATTGAAATTCCTTAAGTTATATATTTACTTCTTTAGGATCATAAAGTCATCTTCATTTTATTTTGTCCCTGTAAGTAGAGTGGAAAGAGACAAGAAAGCTCAGTGAGAGACTGAGTACGTGGCGTGTGACATGGGTCCTAATTTGGCAGTTGTACACGATAAAATATGTCAGTGGTGTGTGGCTGCAAACAGACTCAGCCTGTCTGGCCATCATGATATCTCATTGGGGATAGTCTCAAAGACCGTTCTTCCTTCTTCCCTCCTCAAGGAGTTCATGGCCGCCCTCTACGTCTTCCTGATGCTGCGCATAGATGGAAAGAACATTCTGGGTCACTCCAGCTTCCTGCACATGCCGAAGCTCCTCGTCAAGGATCAGTCCAAGGCAGCAGTGAGCATGGTCCACAGCGCCATAGGACGGACCCTCAGCTCCCCGCTGGGCCACTACGACATGTTCCTGCGCTTCCTATGTGGCATGCTTTGCCAGACAAACCATGACAATTTGTTGAGGGGGAACCTCCTCCGCCCCCGCCTCCCGCCCGTGGGTGGACTGAAGGAGGTGGAGCGGCTGCTGGAGAAGACGATCGACACGGCCCCAGCAGACCGGGTGGAAAACCTGAAGGAGTGCCTCAGAGAACTGATCCAGGAGGATGACTAAGTTGGAGATACTTGAGTTCAAGGAAGGAAAAGGAGGTTTACAGTCTGTCGTGGTAATCATCTTTGGTCACAGCTGTGATTGTTGCCATCAATCTTTAGATTGTGCCGTTATGGAAGTGAGCTTTGTTTGATGTGTTGATAGAACATGCGACAAGTAAAGTTTGAATTACAGAACTAAGGTGGCTGGTCTTTTACGGATATCTTCATGTTCCTGCCCTGTCAAAGAATAGATAAGTAATTGAGTGAGACTCCGTTCTACAGACTTGCTCAGTCAAACATCAAGTTTCTCCGTTTCACACATTAGATTTATGATCATTTAAATGACAGCATCAGACATTTATTGGCAGTCATCTTACCATTGCACTGGACAAGTAAAAATGACCACTATGCATTACACAGTACTCTAACTAAATATATTGTGCTGTATATTGATGTTTACTTGCCTTGTGAAATAACAATGGAAATAATACGGAAAAAATAAAAAATGTCTGCCAGATGACGGCAGGCATGTAGATTATGTGTGTATTTCCCATGGGAGTGGTAAGAAAACAAAACGTGGAATTCTCCCTTAATTCACTTTATTGAACACTTTTGAGGCTGATACTGAGTGACATGGGGGTCTGGAGAAGGAGGTTTGATGAGACTAAGAGACATTACAAATAGGAATCTGATTTTGTGGACACGTTCAAATTTGTAGACACACACACTTCAGCTTCACACAGAATTGTAGACAGAAGTCCCACAAATCAACCCAGTGCCAAACTGAAAGGAGAAGAAACCTAAAGAACACACAGGCTGGCTTGGAGGGTGTCTGATGCAATCTGTAACCTCTCAAAAAAAAAAAAAAAAAAAAAAAAAAAAAAAAAAATAGAGGCGTGCAGAATAAAACTAGACAGCCTGATGAGAAAGAACAGTGTGGGAGCGGGATAAGTTTTACATTGAAATAGGCTTTAAATCATTTTGTGTGTGTGTGTGTGTGTGTGTGTGTGTGTGTGTGTGTGTGTGTGTGTGTGTGTGTGTGTGTGTTTTTGTACTGTGTATAATGACTCTAAATTCAAGCTTCTCTGATATGTTTTCAATAAAATTACTTTTTTATGACGCTAGATTTTCAGGCATGCATGTTTGTGAGTGCTCATGCAGATACAACATTCATGGTGGAAAATGGCCCAAAACCACCAAGTGGACTTTCATGCTGCAAACTAGAAGAAGAGGAGAGAAGACAAGTTCAGGCTTTGTTTGTGAATACTAACAGAGCTATGAGCTGCTGTTATATCTGGGGTGCGCACCAAAACTGCAATCAAGTGCCTTCCAATACGAAAGCATTGACAGATGAGTCTTTGGTCTGCAAACTTTGAGGAAATTCACATTTATGGGGTTGTGTGTGTCTAACCAGGAGAACCATGCTGGAAGATGAATAATAAATCGTTAACAGAAGTACAAATGGTTAATGGTCTTGTAGCCTTATTTAAAGTGATTTCGCGATTCATTATTTGTTTCTACATTCTTAAGATTCATGCGTCAGTTGTTAAGGCGGCGAGTTTGCAAACCTGCCAACTTCCCAGGTACTTTTGTTCCACACTGGTAATTCTTACCTTTATAACCCTTGTGTTTTCATAGTGTGACAAAGTTGTTCAATCACTCACTATTAAGCACATTGAAACCACTATTATAAGACATAAGAGAAAATGAATAAGTGAAATACCTTCAAACTGCCAAGGTGTGATTTGATTTGCAGGAGAATTTATTTCGGGTCACCAAATAAACTAGAGAATTTCAGTAACTTAAACATGCGATGATATTCTGTCTTTTTTACTGATACATATGTTTTTCAATAACACATGCATAAACGAAGTTGTGGTTTCATGTCTGTTTATTGAAGATGTGAAAATGTACCTCTGGTGCGCCGAGGCTCAAGCTCACCTCATTACAACCCGACTCGAAGAAGCTGGCATAGAGCCAAGCTAAGCGCAGGGCTCACACTAAGCCGCGGCGTGTCATGATGAGGCGTCATGAAAACCCTCTACTGGGAATCACAAAATTTGGCTATTTTTTCTTTTGCTTTTTCCTCAAATAATTTCCATGAAAATTGGGCTGTTATAGGCTATCCTAGTCCAGTAAATGTTGTAATGCTGTTCTTGTTCTCTGTTCCGAAACGACCCTTTTTTCATTATTCTGATTGGCTGCTGTTTAATCCACAGTTTCTGATTGGTTGCGATTAGTAATTAAGCGACACCTCAGACCCTTTATTAAAAAGAATACCAATTACTACAAAACAAGATAATAATTAATTTATATTAAGGAAAGATGACCAAACTACATGATATTTAATGGGGGGCGGTAAGCAACTTGGATTATGTACAGGGGGGCGCTGGCCCAAAAAAGGTTGAGAACCACTGTTTTAGGCTATAGAACAACATAAATATGGTTAAATATGTATGACACAGGAGTGTCGTAACTTCTGAAACAGGGCTTGACCGTTAAATAATCACTGCGCGGACACCGGAAACACAAAGAGTTACTTCCGCGACGGTTTTATGAATGAGTCCAGCTTCCTTGTTTGGCTTGCTAGTGCCAACCGCGTCTAAAACCGGAGCGGACTCCACAGGAAAGTTAACAGGCAGCTAACATCAAGTCAGTCAAAATGGATTACACAGCAGACCAGAGTGGGTTCAGACAGCGTAAGTTACGTACGTGATGTTATTGTTCAAATACATTTTTCTCCAGATAGACGTTACTAACTGCCTGCACTCACACACCGGTGTAGCGTAACGGTGGTTGACGGAGACGTTACCCAGCCTGCAGCGTCACGGTAACGGCCGCCGGTGTGTCGTCGCTCGGCTGGTGGACAGATAACTAAATATCATGTAAACCCAGGGACAAAAATCAGTCAGTCGCTGCTAGTTTTGTCGGCAGCTGTAGATAAACGTCGGCTAGCTAGTTAGCTTCATGAGAGCACCGTGTAGCTTACCTTATCATGCTAAGCTGGCTAATGGTTATAGGCTTTACAAGATTACCCCTGGGACGGTGTTTTTATTTTTATTTTTTTTAATATTAAATGTTAACTTTATGTCTGCTGGGCCGTTCGACTTATGTTAACATGTATTTGGTTAGCATATATGCACAACTGTATGTTTAAGTGTTGAAGTCTTTGCTATGTTGTCCCAAATAACGGTACCTGCTACTGGCCGTACTGACAGGCACGTCCTCAGCCGCACTCCGTTTGTTTCATGGCCTCCTGAAATATAATACTGGCTAGCTGCCCAAGGTGTGTATTAGGATATAAATCAAAGTTCCTCCCAAGTCCTGTAGTGAGGAATACTGTAGTCTAAGTAGGCTAGTTGTGTCCACACGATTAACTGTGGCACAAAGAAATCAGGACCAGACACTCAAGTGGAATACAATAATTTAAAAAGTCTTTATTCACAGGGCTACATGCCAAATAGTATGTATGGTACACTTAGTGGCCACTTTATTAGGTCCACCTGTACAATGTAATGCAGTTTAGTGCCATAAATTTTACTTTTTAAGAAAGTTTACAATGTTCAGTTTTTGTTGACATTGTGGAGAATGTGTAAATACAATCCTGTGTTTATTACTGAGATTGTAGTTTGCAGAGGTCTTGTACTGGACTACATTTTATGGATAGGTGTTTCTAATTTTTTTTGCCCTCCCTATTTATATACATGAAGGGGGACAGAATATTGGAAACGTGTCAATAAAGTGCAGTCCAGCACAACAGCACCACTTCAATGTTCAGAGTTCAATGACAAACTTATAATTGAATGAACACCTCTATTGCTGTGACAAAAAGAAAACCATATCATTATAGGCATCGTAAAAGTAAACTTTATGTCAGAACAGTTTTATTGGATTATTAGATTGTATTAGATTGTGCAGATGTACATAATAAAGTGGCTGCTGAGTGTATATACTGTATATATTTGATGGATTTTAACTTTAAAACAGGGAATGCATAACGGCATTCAGGCACCAGTGATAAGCTATATGGCATCATCCCACTGCACATAGCATATGCAATATTTGAGGATTCGATAGGTCAAGAAACTATAGGAATCTCCTGCTGTGTGCCCTCTATGAGAATCAGTTCTTCCTGTTAGCGTTAAAAATAACCACTCTGCCACAGCAAGGCTAAGTAGGGTGTAGCAGAACCAGGGCACATTAAAGATGCACTTAACAGGACCTTGAAACCCTTAGGCTCTTTATTAATTTGAGGCTAAAGTGGTCATCCTGGGCTGTAAGTTATCTTCTCTTGCTTTGTTTGCATATGTATATGTATATGATTGGCTCAAGCAAGGTCATGTGAGAACAGATTTAATGACAAATCTGTCACGTTTTGTTTTGAAAGAGGAACAAGGTCCAGATTGATGCTGCCTGTGTTTTTTAGGATGATGCAATAGTGGCCTTGTGATAAGTGTGTGATCAAGGGATCACTCCTCCCTTGGGAAGTAAGTCCTGAGACCGTTCTCAAGCAAACAGCACTCACACTGTGAGAACACAGACAGACACACTATTGTTGATCCTCATACAGTAGATAGCCTTAAACATTTGGCCTTAAGTGGTCACATGGCCTGTATTTTGGCTCTTATGGTAGTTTGACATCCTCACAGGCCTCTTATAGCAGTTTAAGGTACGGCTACAATGTGGGAGTATATTTAGTAGTATATTTATAGTAGTATATTTAGTAGTTAGCAGTTAGTAAGTTTGTGATTTGTCAGATACCAAGAGAGGCTACTAAGGAGACCCACTCTGTGTCTGAAGAACTGTGTTTTATTTTGAAAGTCTACCTCTAACAACATAGTGTGACCCTAGTGATATCTGGGCCTACACTAATGTATGCTGGTTACAGCACAGGCATAGCAGCACCTCAGATTGGTTGAAGCAGATTTACCTGAACAGGGCGTGCAGGAAGATCCGTGGCCTTAATTGGGTCAGGTGTGCAAGAGCAGAGCCAACCAAAACCTGCAGGACAGGCGGTCCTTGAGGACTGGGATGGGGAACACTGACCTACACAACAGTTGCCTTTGGACAATGGATGGAGGGGGAAGGTGTCCATCGCATTTTTGTCACAGCTCAATTGAAAGCCTATTTTGTTTCTGCTTTAGACGGTCTCAGTGGAGAGAGACAGGAAAGACAGGGCAGAGAGGGGAGGACATGCAGCAAAGAGTCTGGGCCAGATTCAAACCACACTTGACTTGATGAGCCACCAGTGTACCCCCATTGAAAGCTTAATTGTACAAATGTTGATGCATGCTGGTGTCTCCACTTTTTTGGTGTCTTCTCTGTGCATCTGGAATTCTGTAACTTTTTTAAAGGGGTGAGTTGAGATGGCACAGTCTTTGTCTGACATGTCTTTTTCTATCCATCCGCCTTTTCTCGTCTCATTTATCCAGAGCCTACAATGCGTCTAAGAAACTATTCGGCGGAAGGTCCAGATGCCAGCCAGCTGTTTGAGGACACAAGTGGAGTTGGGTCTGCATCACAGTCAGGCTTAAGGTGGGAACACAGGCAGGCTAGGCTGAAGACTGAAAACCCAAGTCAAATTTTGCAAAAGTAAACAACTCTCAGCACTGACACAAGACCAGCACACTAAACATGTTCAGTGAACATGTTTTCATGGTTTTTCCATCTGTTGCAGTGATGTTGGATTAAAACAGTTTGGTTATTTGCAGCAAAAAGATATGTAGTCAAAGTGCTGTTACTGAATAGACTTAAAGAAGATGCCATCATGGTTTGACCTTGCACTTTGTGGACTCATGATCAGACCACGAGGCAGCCAGAGATCCATTATTTATTGAACACCATGTCAAGAAATCATCAAGCTAACTTTATCAAGCAACCTACCAAGCCATACCCTTGGCAATGAAATATAATTCTTTAATTGAGAAAAGAAGAAGCATTCTTCGTCTAGACTCCATATGTCATTACTGTTTGCATTCATTCCTTTCTCTGGTGTCTGTAATTATCTACTCATAATAAATCTGACTATAGGTTGATCTTAGTCAAACTAAAAGGCATTTTCTTTTTAATTTTTAACATGTACTGTGTTGGCAGGAACCAGCAGGCAGGGCCTCAGTCAAGCGGCTTTGCCGGCCAGTCCCTCCTGTCAGAACCCATGTCCAACCTGGCCATGGCATATGGCAGCTCCCTGGCGTCCCAAGGAAGGGAGATGGTGGACAAGAATGTAAGACTGACTCATGCATACATCTCTTTTAAATGAATTCCTCAAGGGAATGGCAATGGGGTGTTTTCACTTGAATTGCATTGCCTCCCTAGTTGTATTAAGCATTTATAACCAGAAAGGATGCAAAAGGACCCTCACAAAATGGCCTTAGAAGGGTTGTTGTTACATCAAGTGAAAGCAAGCCGTAGCCATTTTTTTTTCTTCAGTGAAAAGGCCAGTAGTTGCATACACTCAAAGTTAATATGTTGTTTGGCCTACAATAGTTTAAGAATAATGTGTGCTGTGTATTTCTGTGTGCTTGCTGTTTTTCAGTTGGACAGATTCATCCCAATTTCTAAGCTTAAGTACTACTTTGCTGTGGACACGGTGTACGTGGGAAGGAAGCTGGGCCTTCTGGTGTTTCCTTACATGCATGAGGTGAGCTTGTTTGGACCTGCTACTACATGTAACATTCCGACCTGCTTCTAGCTCTGCCTGAAGCTACCAAAGTCTGTTTAGCTTTTTGGCATATTCAGAGTCCTGTGGACCTTATAAAAGTCTGAAACTTTTTTTTTTTGTTTGAATACCAGCACTTGTGAAGTATAAGTCTGTGACAGAAGCACAAGTTGCTTCTTGTCTTGAGGTCAGGCTCTTTTCATGTTGCAGACCCAACACAAGCCAACCAGGACTCCATTTTGGTTTGCACAGCTATAGTTAAATAAACCAGGGCTCTACCTCATTTAATTCTGCTTTTCTGAGGCCTGATGTTTAGGATTAATGCTAAGCAAAGTGAGAGTATGTAATTGTGTGTGTGTGTGTGTGTGTGTGTGTTATAGAACTGGGAGGTAAGCTACCAGCAGGACACTCCTGTGGCTCCTCGCTTTGATGTGAACGCTCCTGATCTCTACATTCCCGCCATGGGCTTCATCACATATGTACTGGTGGCTGGACTGGCCCTGGGCACACAGAACAGGTACACACACACACACACACACACACACACACACACATAGGTTCATCAGCTAAGGTAGTCTGGTGGCAGGGATGGCGTTTGGTTTGCACAGCAGGGAAATACACAAATCTGTCCCTTATGATTTTTTAAAAATTAACCACTGGACATTGGGACGCTGGTTAACATTTTGTCTGTTTTTTTTTTTCCTACCACTTTGTTGGATCTTCTCATGTTTTTACTGAAGTGAACTATTTAAATGTTGCTCTGCATCTGTCCTCTCACTCTTTTTGGGTCAATTTTTGTGTGTATTTTACATTAAAAATGTTTAGAGAAAATAAAAATTTAATGAATAAAGTGTTTTGGAAATAATTCTTCTAAAAAAAAAAAAAAAATCACTGTGCTTTTTAAAATTTAGAGTGAAACAGGAAAATTGACTTAATTTGTTCACTGAGGAAAAATGATGATTTTTTTTCCCCTCTCCCCCCCGTGGTGCTTGGACCTCAGCACAGGATCTCACACTGATGCATGCCCCCCCTAGCTGCCACAGATCACAGTTTATTAATGCACAGAGAGAGAACATCATGTCATTCGGCCCGCAGGTTTTCTCCGGAGCTGCTGGGTGTGCAGGCCAGCTCGGCGTTGGTGTGGCTGATCATGGAGGTGCTGGCTGTCCTGCTGTCCCTGTACCTGGTCACAGTCAACACGGACCTCACCACCATAGACCTGCTGGCCTTCTCTGGCTACAAATACGTTGGGTATGGATCAGTCTGAATATTTTAATTTCCACTCCCACCCCACCTTGTGGAGTCCTTCATTAACATGGACTTCAAACACATAGACTTACTGGTTTTCCCAGATTAAGAATATATTCTGGGAAACATTTACATTTCCTCTATTTTTCCCCTTTATTTCATTCTTCCTTTGCTGATTTTATTAATTTTGCCTTGTTTATATCCTCCGTTCCTTTGTTTTTTTCATTCACTTTTTTTTATTATTAAGAAGCAGCATATACTGGCTTTTCGTTTGCACCTGCTAAGGACAGGTTAGACTTGTTTGTGGGTTTTGTGGTGCTTTAATAAAACAACAAAAAAACATTCCCATTGTAGCAACCCAAAGGCTCTTTGGAGGTTTGTGTGACTGTGAGTATGTGATCTACAGCAGGAAAGCAAAAATAAATTGTGACTGTACGTGTCTTTCTCTTCTTCTCTAGGATGATCGTTGGAGTGGTAGCAGGCCTGTTGTTTGGGAGGCCAGGATACTACCTGTCTCTACTGTGGTGCTGTGCTGCCATCTTTGTGTTTATGGTGGGTAACTTCTGCCCAGCCCTTAAACATTGAAAAATAATGTATGCATAAGCACTGTTATCGTCAGATTTATATAAAGCTGTATGCATGCAGCAGTGTCTTTTTATAAAACTCACTGGTGAACTTCGGGCACATAGTGAATGAGCCTCTTTTCCACTCTCACAATTAACCATAAATGTATGAAGACAAGCTGTTTTTATATCAGTTTGCCGCCTGCTCCACCAGTCTTTATTTGCTCAGTTAAACAAACTGGAAATAAAAAGTGCCAATCCACCAATTATGGTGCAGTGACGAGTTCAGCACATGGACCTGTAAACCGCCCGGCGGTGATATCTCAGAAATGTATCGTTGCTAGTTTGTAGCGCTCATATCTGAACCGGCATTACAAGTGTCAGGATAAAATAAAAGGAATATTAACAGCTAAATAAAATGTTGGCTTTGACTTAATGTAAATTTAAAGAATGATAAACTTAATCACAGAAAAAAAAATTATAAACTAATGTTACCTTGGTAAATGTGCCTTTGATTAGCATTTTAGAAATCTCAGGGTGCTTTCAGACCTGTGGCTCGTTTGCTTTGTTCCGATTCAGGGGCTAAACCGATACAGTTATTTCATTTTTCGTTTGGGGCGTTTGTGTTCACAGGGCAGCCGTCTGTAGCGGTTCAAAGCTGTAAACAAATGCCATGCGCGAACCAGCTGTTCTCTCATTGGTCAGAAATTACCCCGAAAAAAGAAGTTTCCTCTTCCGATCTTACCCACCTGGTCAGGTCTGCCAGATCTGACAGGTGAGCGGCGCGGATGATTTTTTTTTTCTTTTTTTTCGAGCTTGTGCCGCCCCCCCCACATGACGTGAAAAAAATGCCCGCTTCGCCCATGCCTAAAACCGCTACTGAATGTACCGGTGTTCTGTAACGGAGGAAAACATCTCGTTCTACCGGGAATCAAGACTGTGCAGGGAAAATAATATCATACTGCATCTACTGAGAAGAAGACGTGCTGACGAAGATGGGCTCTGACGCTGGTTGATCCACAGTTCTGAGTGAGTTGTGTCGGTTGCTGTGTCGATTCTGTTCTCACTGCAAACGAACCGCTCCAGGGTTCGAATGGAATCGAGCCGAGACCACCTCTTCTAGGCGATCTCGGCTCGCTTGTTTTGTCCCGCATCCGAGCGCGATCGCTGTGTTCACATATGTCCAAACGAACCGATCTTTAGGGGGAAACGCTCCCTGTTTCGGAACAACGGCTCCAAACGGGACAGGTCTGAAAGCACCCTAAGTCAATGATGGATTACGCAGCTGATTTGAATGTGTATACTCTGCTCTTTCTGTCTTCCATTCACTCTCGCTGTTTTCTTTGACTGGTTGATGAAATGAGAGATGGGTGCCTAACAGCAATGTGTGTATTGCCCTCCCTCCAGATCCGCACTCTGCGTCTGAAACTGTTATCAGAGGCAGTGGCCGAAGGGAAGCTGGTGAGAGGAGCCAGAAACCAGCTGAGGATGTACCTCACCATGTCTATAGCAGCAGCACAGCCTGTCTTTATGTACTGGCTTACCTACCACCTCATCAGATAAGACCTGGGACACCCGCCCCCCTACACACACAACAAATGTACACACACACAGAAGTGAAGTAAAGATGTGCAAAAGCCAAACATGGACAAAACACAACCTATGGCTGTCTGAGTGCAATCTCATCCCCTAAAAACACAAACACACATCAAAGAAGCTGGACTTAATGACACTCGCAGCGGCCATAATTGTCTGGATAATATCCCCTCGCACCCAAACACACAGAATGATATACACACATCCATGGAGACAGAACACACACTAACAGGACGAGCAAGAGATGGGAGGTGTTTCAGCACAGCCCAGCGTCATTAGCAATGCCTTTTCTATGTCTTTTTTTACGTACCGGCTTAGAAACTTTGTAGCACCAACAGCAAGTGGCTTTAAGTTGTTTTTGTATACTGTATAATTATTTGTTAATTATGTTTTTTAGGGGTATTTATGTATGTTTGTTTCATGTGTTGCAAAAATAAGTATTGTTATGGAGTTCTGTTGGGTCTGTTATCTCATAAGCGATTTTCTGAGCCTGCAGGAAGAAAGCACACTTAACCTACCTGGTCACGTAAAGCCGCCCATTTCACTTGAAGAACTCAGTTTCCTCACTCAAAGCAAGACTGACGTTAAGGCCAGGTCTGGAAGTTTAGGATAATCATGCTTTCTTACGTCGACTGGGAGTTGAAGCATATCTGTTGCAAAGTCTAACTCTCGTCCTGACATTTGTTTCATGGTTGTCAACATGTCCCACATTGTCGGAAAGAAAATTAGTGCGTAGACCTTATTCAGTTTATAAATCTTTCACTGGACACAGCGGTTATTATAATTGGTCTGTAGTTCTGGGTGTTACAGCCCAAATTTTAACTGTCTAGAAATGAATTTGTATGTGCTTTGTTACATGAACTAGCTTTGCCGCCTGAAAAGTCTTGAATAGAAGCCAGAATGACGAGCTAAGTTATAGACCTTATGATGACATGTTGAGCTAATTTTGATGTCATTTCAGGATGGAATAATTTATTTTCTGCTTTTCATATTGAAAGTCCAACGGTATAAAGGGAAGGGTTGTGATGGTCTGTGTTCTCTGAAGCTTGTTTAAAGTCTCCTTGAGATTCTTATAATGTTGAAGTGAGCGAAATGTTTTGTCTGGTGCGTCAGGTCCGTGCTTCCTAATGATCAAATGTCACTATGAAACAAATTGTCTATTTATGCTCCTTTAGCCAATGCTATGTCTTATTCTAACCAGGGTAGGGTTCACTTCACATTGACCTAAATTACCTCTTCAAAATTCAGTTTTTGTATTTTCTTCATAATGCATACACTGTAACTTCCAGCATGAGACACGTAAAAGGCATTATTAGTTTTAACGATTCATGGTGAAAGACTTTCTTTCATTTAACTGAGGTGCCAATACAGAAGATTTTCCCCTGCTTTATGACAAGTGCTTTATGAAGAAAAAAATACAAGCTCTCATTTTACAGTATCTCTTTACATGAGAATTGCCAATTCTCTCTCACAAGTTGTTAAATTGCATTTTCCATTGATGACTTCAAGTGAATTGATCCCAGCCCTGATTCTCAAAGTATCAACTCAGGCCATGGAAAAATGTGGTGACACTCATCTTGTTCTGTTTACAGACTAGCCAATAAATTCAGATGGTGTTAGTTTGGTGTGAGCTTTTTTTCAGTTTTATGTCCCCTGCACAACAAACAAATTCAGCTGAACCTGCTTCAACAGATGGTGACAATGGGCCACACGATGTGCGAGCTCTGCTGCAAAATAGGAAAACAGTAAAATGTTACTAGTAAAACTAAGCCCTAATACACAGTCTGGTAGAGGCTGTAATTTTTTTTTTTTTTTTTTTTTTTTTTTTTATGAAGGAGCTCCCTGCTGCTGTTCAGTATGAGCAGGCAAGCCATTTTAACATGCCGACCTGGACACTGTTTGGTCCATGCAAATTACATATAAGGTGTTTAAAAAGTAAGAATTTTTATGCGTTTTAAAGGTGCGCTACATAAAATTGAGGGTTGATTGAGGTTAGGACTATTTAAACTACCTGATAACGTGGAATAAGCATGCACTTTAACAGACAGCCAGGGCAACTATGACAAGCCTGTAGCCTCAACCTTCAGATTTTGTGCCTATCCCGTGTTCTTGTGATTTGTGTGTCTAAAGGGTCTTTGTTTCACTGCAGTTTTATACTGTGCACCTTTAATGCTCACTGTTATAAAATATTTTCGTTCTTGGGGCGCACCAGTGGCTCACTGGTAAAGAGCGTGTGCCATGTACCAGGACTTAGTCCCGGTCGCAGTGTCCGGGGTTCGAATCCAACCTCAGGTCCTTTGTTGCGTCTCAGCCCCCCTCTCTCTCCCCTGCCCTTCCTCTCAATCTCCACGTTGACTGGCAAATAAAGCAGAAATGCCACAAAAAAATAATCTTTAAAAAATATATATATATATATATTTTTTTCCTTCTTCCAGATAGACCTATGAGCTTGATACATGTTGACTTTTAGCTTGAGCAGAACATTCATTTATTGAAGGTAGAAGAGGCAGAAAAATAATCACTCAGTCACACAGCTTGTTGAACATGTATAGTTTTATATCCCATAAATGTGTAACAAGTGGAATAAGTAGGCTATCTAATGCTAAGCACACCAAGATATCAAGGGTAAAAGGAGAGTTTATCAGACCTTAGAGGTGCAGCAGTAACAGATAAGAATCAGAAGAGGTGGCTAAATTACGGTCTAACAAGTGATTACTTTATATTTATTTGTATCAGTGGAGAAACAAGATTTAAAAGAGTTTTGATTCCATAACCAGCATGTCCCTGTTTTATTTCAGTTTTATTCTGACTACAGGCTATGGCACAGAAACTCATCTTACCTGGATACGTAATGATAAGTCATTGTCCTGGACACTGACCCCCTATATATTGGTGTTTGATGTTTAAATAATAAGGAATATGGGTAAATACTAGGTCTAATAATTAAAATTTTCAAAAGAAGCTGACAGCTGTGTACACTCTTTATGCATGTAAATAACTCTTAACTGCACCAACTACATAAATCCTAAAGTATGTGACAGTGCAAAACATCACATCAAATATGAATTCAAGCTTGAACATGTACAAGTATCATCAAAACAGGTGTAAAAAGTGTTGGGTTACCATAATAATTTTGCTGGCCTATTTGTGATAGCTCCACACATGATCAGACTAAACAGAGTAATGTTAGCATGGATCCCAAGCCGAGACTTGATTTATCAAATTAAAATAACATAATCTCTAGATTTATATAAAAGCAGTTCAATGCTCTGCAGATTTTTAATGCAAAACACCCCAAAGTGGAACTGAGGTTAAATTACAAGCTCTACTAGTGGATGGTGTAATTAATAATTCTTAACAAGTATTGAGTAATCAGCTGTTTTTAAGCGTAAACCTCCTCACTTGACCTGACAAACTGAGGCGTAGTCTGTGTTATTCCCTCCAGAAGCCTCTGTTGTGATTGATGGCCTCGATGAGCTTGTCCCTCAGTGTCCACTTGACTGGGTATTTCCGGTAGATGGGCAGCAGTAGCAGAGAGTGGCAGGTGAGGGATTCTGGGAAATGGTGATCAGTGGCGTTTTGCAGGACGGCGACTCTCATGCGGATCATGTCCATACCCAGGATGGGCACGCGGTCACAGCCTGTGAGGAACACTGGTGACAAGACGTAGGAGGAGGCCATGTTAGAGCAAAGATTGAGTCAGCCAAGACCAGATAGCTGTTGTGACACACACCCCAATTATAAAACCCACTCTGAAATACTCAATTTTTTTTTACATTTTTAAATACATTGATACTCAGTAGGTTGTTTAAGTTTCTGAGTCCCCTGTTATTTGTTGCTTATTGAATGTTAAATTATATTTCAAAAAATGACTACGATTATAGAGCTGGCCTGCGGGCCACATCTGGCCCAGAAACAACTTCCAAGTGGCCTATGGATCAGATATGTGCCTAATTTTTTTTTTTTTTTTTTTTTTTTTTTTGGAAAAGTGAAATAACAAACATTACTGTTTTTGAAACTACATTCATTTGCGTTTAAGAATTGTCATTGCTGTCAGCTAAAAACGGGTTTTCAGCTGGCTGCTGAAAACATCTGGCCCATTCACACGTCCTGGCCCAACTGAATTATTTTTCACATCAATGTGGTAAGACTTTCATTTAACTTATAACTGCATGTGCATTGCCATATATTATTATTATGCATTATTATACATTATAGTATTATTGCTACAATTTAATCTTAATTTCATTCTTTCTTGTGTCCCTGGTTGGATGTTGTGGAGGCAATTATGTGTGTGGTAATTTAATACAAGAGTGACTGAAAATTGATGAGGGAAAAACATCTTACTGTAGTGAAGGTGAGATTGTTTAACCAAACTGAAATCTAATTTGAATGTGTGAGTTTTGAAATGTGACAAGCCCAAAGCAGACAAGTACCTCAGTGTGGCCACACAGTCCAAGCACATATCAGTTCATCAGTTCATCACTTGCTTGGTGTAAGTTTTGGGAGGAAGTGAGGGACACCAGAGCTCCAGCCTGTCACCCATCTCACTGTTAATTATGATTAATGCCATTATAATGATGTACCATACTTACACAGGAAAGCTTTCTTTTGATCTGCTGTCAGCTCCTCGAACACCTCCCAGAAAGTAACAATGTTAGGATGCATGGCATAGTACTCTCCTTCATACTCCGTGTTCTTCATTAAAAAAAAAAAAAAAAAAAAACAATCAGTCAGATATCAGTTTTATATCCAATATTCATATGCATTTTTCTGTCCTGTTGGTGCTTGTGTGCATGAGAAACCTGACTCTCTTCGACAAGATTCAAAGGTCAGAAATGCAGGAGGAGTCAGCCAACCTTCTTGAACAGGTCCCAGTCGTAGTTCTCCTGGCCCACCATCACTCCCCGCAGCTCCTCCGGCTGGAAGAACTCCACCACATCTATGTTGCACACTTTGAAGAAGCCTCTCTTGAACTCCTCAAACACTTTCTCCACCGACATGTTGAAGGCGTAGTTGACAAAGGCACTGACAAACTCCTTCCTACGAGGAGTGAGACAGAGAGACAGGTGGTGCATTCAAAACTATACAAGGAGCTTCAATCAGGTCATGCACAGGTGGCTCATAGAAAGTCATGGGAATTGACCAATCCCAAGTCTCGCCCCCTCAAATGCAAATCAAAAGTCAGCTTAGTAAATGTTGCGGTGTTGTGTTGACCAATTCAACAGTTAACATTACAGTAGGAGGGGATACAGACATGCTGTAGAAAGAAGAGGTGCAGTTGCTTTTTTATGACATGTTTAAATTCAGCAGAAGACGCTGAACATGTCGATATATACCATGTTGCATGTTCGTTTGAAACTGTGAGAACAAACAGAAAAAAAGAACCGTTTAAAGCTAGTTTCTGCTGGAAAAGTCTGTCTTGGATATGGTGGAGCAGCCTTTTTAAAAGTTGCTGTGTGAGATGTAGAGGTTAAATTGCTACGACCCCAGCATGATTAGATTTGGCAGAAAACGCTGAAAATGTACATATAAAACATGCAAGTTTAAACTGCAGGAACAAACACACTGAGTAGCTGATCACTGAGCTTCAGTTTGTCCATGGCTGAGCACATAAAACTTGTACTCAACTTGTTGAAACAAACTCCTTGAACAAAGTGCCAGTTATCAGCCAACCATAATTCCTGGGATTTCTTAGGAATATTTCTGTGTTAGTAAATAAAATACACTGGCAGCTGACAAGACATAAGGGACAGTGAAAAACACCAAGAGAGAGAGAAAGTAATACATGTATCAAAGGTTATGTGGCCGACTCCACTCCACAATGCTGCAGTTACACAGATTGAGCCAACGTATTGCACAATTTGTTATTAACGCACTTGTTGGAGCTTGTGACAGGTTTTCCTCTTTCATTTGGATCAAGTTCTACATCTTTACCGCTCCAGCTCACCTGTAATGGATAAGGATAAGGATGGATAAGGATTTGATTTAAAAAAAAAAAAAAAGAAAAAAGAAAAAAAAAGGGCTGTAACATCACACTGATATACAAATATGGCAAGACAGACAGACACATGTACTTGATTGATCCCAAACTGGGAAATTCCTGTGTTACAGCAGCAGGTTATCCACACATTGCACAGGAATGGTAATACACAAAATATACCTCTCAACACTAGAAGAGAGAAATAAATATCTCTAGAAGAACAAACACAACAAATAAAATACAGTAGCTCAATTCAAAGAATATAAAAAAGGCTTTGCATATCCTTTAAGTGTATTAAAAAATAAAACAATAAATATATCTTTAGAATATCTATAAACCTGTGAACTTCTGCATACTCTGTAATTGTAATAAATATATCTATACACGATCTAAAGAATAGGATATAAATAAATGTATGATAACTTATAATTTATAATAAAATTAATAGAATAGAAGCATACTATGAACATACCTTGAAAACCAAGTCCATGTTTTCAAAATCCTTAGAAGTGTAGTCTTCCAAGATTAAACGCAAACTCCTGTAAGGATAGATTTAACAACAACAAAAAAAAAAGGATTAAATTACCACCTTGTAATGGGAAATATTAACTTGGAATGAGCTGATATGACAACAAATGTTTAATATAACCAAGAGCTGCCTATTACAGTTATGCACAAAATCCCATTATTCATTCTTTTCAGTCAGTTCAAGAGGTTAAAATGCTTCAAATAATGATCAGAGACAACAGCAAAAATAATTCACTTTTTCTTTTTCTTTTTTTTTTTTGACTGAACACCAGATGTCTGTTGCCTGAGTGAAGCCGTCCTTACTCAGCGACCACGGGCTCAAACTCCTTCATGTCATCCAGCGACGGTTTGACGTTGACCAGCTTCTTGAAGAGAGTGAGCGGGAAGGGCAGGTGGACGATGTTGTGGTTGTAGAGCGCCATGCCGCACAAAACCCCAAACAGGAAGTACTGCCTCTCCTCCACTTTGGGCTGATGGTTTGGTGAGAGCACAAGATGATTAGCATTTGGTCACATTCAGTGTTTCACTTTCCACAGGATGAGCAGCTGAAATGTTCGGGTTGCATTTACTTGAAGAGTATCCCAAACTCACTTGAGGAGGAGAGCGAAACTGCAAAATGGCCACAAAGAGCCACTCAGATTTTCAACAAAAGCAAAGGCTCCTTCTATGGATTCAGAAAGTTCTACAATCCTTGGGGATTATGAAACCTTTACAAAACTAATTATAAAAACTGAAAAATGTACAGTTGTCAACCTAGACTCAACCTAGACTAGTCAAGGAGCCGGTTTTTCTTTGTTTCTGAAAAGTTGATATTATGCAGATAGAAGGGTTTTTTTTTATTGGACACCAGTGAAATGTGAATTAAAGAGTGATCACAATAAATTCCAGCATTGTACATGTTATTCCAAGTCCTGAGACAGTTAATAATGCATTAGAACAGTGGTTTGCAAATTGGGGGTCAGGACCCCCCAGTAGGTTGTGAGGGCCGCAAGATGATTAAGACATGAACAAAAAGGAAAAAAAGTTTTAATATACAAAATTATCATGATTATTTTTTCAGGCATTGATTTGTTTTAAGGGGTCATGAGCCAAAAAGATTCAGGACCAACGCATTAGAAAAGGTTTCAACTGTGACAAAACCAAAGATGTTTTTTTTTTCCTTCATTTGTAAACACTTAATTCACAGTTTGATTGGCACAATTGTAATATACAGCTGAGCTCACTCTGATGCAGAGTCAGATCAGTCAAACCTACTTTATGATCACAAGTCAGCGTCCCAGTTGAGGATCTGAGGTTTGTTCCTCTGCTTTCTTGCTTGAATAGGAATTTGGTTATGCCTGCAAATACCGTCTGGAGTGCCTTTACCCAAAGCAATGGTAACTGTATGCATATTCTTTAGTTGAATGGTGGTTTGAATGGTATGGTATTCCCGTGAGTCTTACCTCTGCAGGGAACCAGGCCAACGTCTGCTGCTCATTGTACATGAACATCTGTGACTCAGGAGCCAGCAGCTCCTCGAACACGTGCAGGAAGAAGTCCCTCTTGTTGACGATCGTCAGCTTCATGTCCTCCACAAACTGCACCTGGGGGAGACAGATCGGTAGTTTCCTGTGAAGATCCAGTCAGGTGATCAGAGAAAACATGTTTCCTGCTGACGTGGTCACTGACTTTTCACCAGCTCTAATGGTGACTATCCATGAACAAACCCCTGATGACTGACAATATTACACTCCAACATCTTGGCTGCCTCATGGGCATGGGATTTGGTCTGTCTGTAAAAGCTACAGGTTTTACTTTCAGAGTAGTATTGCCTACTAAAAAATACAGTTTAAATGTAAATTCCTGCAGGTAAATATCTCTCAACCCACCATTCACCCCCACAATTTCAGACACCATCTTCTACTTCTCTTTCACGTTCGCCCAAAGAGGCTCCATATAACGATGGATGACTTGACGTGGTGTGATTTACTCCTCCTCCATATCAAGAGAAACATGTGACACTCACTGTTCACCTGATGAATGCTGGCGCTGGTCAGTCGAAAATTTGCATAATATAGTCAGGGTGGTGAAACCTCTGGCTCCCTGTCCGTCCATCTGACAGCAGGATAACTCAAAAAGGTCTGGATGAATTTATGCAAAACGTTGGTGGGAGGGCTGGTCATGGGCCAGCGATGAAGTGATTAACTTTTTGAGCCAATCAACCTCGAAGAGGCGCGTCACTGAGCGGGGCTCGGCACAAATACACTACTCACAAAAAGTTAGGGATATTTGGCTTTTGGGTGAAATTTATGGAAAATGTAAAAAGTTCACGCTACAGTGATATTATATCATGAAAGTAGGGCATTTAAGTAGAAGCATACACTGGTGATTTCCTCATCTCAAACAATTTCTTGAAACAAAAGCCAACAACAGTGGTGGATATACCACAACAAAAAATGTCCATGTCAATAACTTGTCATGTGCCCTTGAGCATCAATTACAGCTTGACAACGACGTCTCATGCTGTTTACAAGTCGAGTTATTGTCTGCTGAGGCATGGCATCCCACTCTTCTTGAAGGGCGGCCCTCAGGACATTGAGGTTCTGGGGTACAGAGCTCCAGCCTCTACACGGCGACTCAGCTGATCCCATAGGTTTTCTATGGGATTCAGGTCTGAGAAAGTGCAGGCCACTCCATTTGAGGTACCCCAGTCTCCAGCAGCCGTTCCCTAATGATACAACCTCGATGAGCTGGAGCATCAAACACCTGATGTGAATTTTGCGGTTAAACTCCTTGTTAGAGAACAGCAACTTGTGCAAAAAGTACTGAAACACTGAACAGTTGGACATGTGCATTCAAAAGTTTACAGAAGGTCACATTAAGTTCACCTGTAAAGGTTATAATGCATTTTAGGTTCATCCTGAAATTTCACCCGAAAGCCGAATATCCCTAACTTTTTGTGAGTAGTGCAGTTTCCCAACACATCTACATCACATTGTGGAGTCTGCTGAGGAGGCTGGTCACTGGCCAGCTTGGTTAATCCCCACTGATTGGCCGAAAGGGGCATGAACTACAACATGAGGATGGCCAGTGGGGGCGGGGCTTATCTTAAACAGGGCCATAACGTCCAGCTATGACCTTGGCAAGGGTCCTCTAAGTGCCTCCTGGGTTTTAATGTGAAAGGTAGCCTGTAACTTTCCATTACTCTGAAATTATGCCTTACAAGGTAAAACTACACTGTGCGATGTGAATCAAGCAACAAAAGACTATGATTTGATGCCAAATTTATGTTTACCAAGAGCTCCCTCTGGAAGGCGCAGTGGTCCGCTGCAGCAAGCTGTCTGAACGTGTCCTCCACCAGGTGGGGACGTCTGAGCTTCAGCTGGAAGACCGGGGCGGGGGGCAAGTCGGTGTGTGTGGCATTGATGAGCGTCTCATCAGGCCACATCAGAGCTAACTCATGAATAAGACGGTGTGTATTCTGTAAAAACAACAGCCCCGTCGGTATACATGTAATGAAATTTCATAGGCAATTCACACAAAATAACTACTTGTTTAAATAAAATTTTTAACTTTGTTTCTGCCAGAATATTTCAAATTTCTCAATTTTGAGTAATATTCATAATAAGATATATTTGGTGTATATCAGAAATTTACCATACCTGTGCAGTAGACTTTGCAGTATTATGTAGGCAGGTGTTCAGTAAATTTTATTAATAGAAAAAAAAAAGTGAGGTAAATTATTTATTTTTCCTCAATAAATACCTTTGAAATGTTTGCATGGATGTTAAAGATTGACATCTTGCAGCACAGATTGAACAGGAATGGGTAGCGGCAGAAGATGGCAGGTGTGTGTTCATCATCCTTTAAGTAAACAAAGAAAAACAAGGAACTCATTTCAGCAGAGAGGAAAACCATTCACTAGCAATTAACTCTGTTCTTTTTTTGCCAAAAATGCCCAAATAACACAGAAAGCAGAGAAGTAAGACTTGAATCTGTCATAGCCAATTTACGGGCGACCTTTTGTGGAGGCACAGAACATTTAATAGTAATTAATATTTTCCACCCAAATAAGATTTATTGTACAGTTTAAAGCCAGTCTCTTCTTTAATATCAAATCAACGGTGTGCCCAAGATGACTGAAGTTTACCGTATCGTATCATATGCTGGATTTCATCACACCATTTTGTTGTTTATAGGGGGAGTCAGAAAAAAACAACAACAAAATAAAACATTCAAAATTCAAGTGTAAGAGTAACCAGCCACCTCAGTTTAGTAACTCATCATACCTGATTTACCAATTTCTTCTTTGACTTTATAATAAAATTAGACAGAAGCATGTGCACTGAGTCACCCCATGAGTTTTTAGATGTGATGTTGCAAAGACAATAATATTTTTCTTTGAAACTAGAATCAAGTACCATCAGTTCACAAGAGCTGAGCAGGCCCTAAAATCCCATCAGCAACCTGGCAAGAGAGGAGCTGGTTTGTTTGCTGATGAGCTTCACTCTGATGGCAGGTTTCCAGGAATGTGACAGATTTATGACGGGCAGGGCCGACACAAATCAAGCCTGATTGCAATCCGAATGATACCAGCAGCTGACCGACAGCATATTTCACATCTTGATGAGAGTATAGATTTCAGTCCTAGCTATGTGGAGTCTGACTTTTGGAGGAACTTCATATACTCGTGAAACAAAAGCGAAATTTGTGAGTGGAATTTCATTCTCCAAAACAACAACAAAATATACGAACAAAAAAAAAAATCCTACTGTAAAAACAAGTTTTTACCTCCAGCTTTGAAAACTGATGCCAAAGAGTGACATCCTCAAACGGCTCCACACTCCCAATGATTTCATCCACATAAAAGGTACTCAGTGGGACCTTCTGGGAGTTTCTAGCTTTGTTTGCCTGTCAAAAAAGATCAAATTATACATGAAAATACAGACATTCAGTCTTTTTCAGGGAGAAATAAAGATTTTTGTCACTTAATTTATTAATATCCTCTCACTATCCTGTGAAGACACACTTTGTCAAGGTACCAACAGAAAGACAAATTAGTCGCTAAGTTTCTAAGTTTTTAAGAGATTAAGTATCACAATAAACAAGGTTATAGAGCAAGCCATGTATCATCATGCTGCCATAAAACAATTTTACAAAATAGTTTACAAAATGTCAAAAAACAGCTGAAAATATCTCCAAAATTCATCTGGGACATATTTTCACAGGACAAGAGCCAAAATGTGCATGTGCTGCCTGCTGCTGTGTAAAGTGTGTATATTGTGCTGTGTGAGTGCTGATGGTTTTTGGGTTTTGTTGTTTTTTTTTTCCCTAACTTGTTAAACTTTTAGAGTTGAGCTCACCAGTTCTCCCTGTGCATCTTTTTCATATCACTCAGTCAGAAGCTGATAGGAATTACATGCCCAAACAAATGTCATCAAAATGCAGTGATTTTCCAGAATCAGTGCTCTCTGAACCCTGTTTCTCTTTAACTATTTCTCTAAATTTAAAGTAGGCTGTGGGCCAAATTGTGTTTTTCATGAAGAGTGACAGAGTTTCTGATCCCAGCCTGAAGGGGTGGAGCAGACCTGGCTCCAAACTGACTGAGAGGACAGAGCACTGACTTTGTAGAGCAGCTTGAGGACCTCCAGCAGGTATCGGACCCCCGGGTTGTGAGTTCTCAACAGGCCGTTCCTCAGCATGAACGCCAGGGCCTTTTTGAACACTGAGATGTGCTTGTTGATGATGGAGGGAGTCAGGGAGGACAACCAGCCTCCTGCACAACACAACACATGCATATACATTCTTACTACAAGACTAATTTATCATTGATGGTAAAGTTTTTCATCAGTTATTAAAAGAAGAGTTTGGCTTTCTGGTGGCAGGCCTTTTTAAATATAAATTTATATAAAAATTTGTTTCCAACATTAATACTATATGGGTAAAAAAAATAAACTCCCTTGCGTAGCCATATTTCACATAAATGTTGCCTGCAGAAGAGATTGTGGCATTGTACACAAGACTGTTTACAGTAAATCTAATCAAGGACCCTTTACACATCTTCAGAAATCATTGCAGAGAAAACATTCACTGAGTTCTTTACTTAATGTTGCCAAAGCCTTCTCGCTGAGCTTGTTGATGGAGACCGCCAGGGGCAGCACCACATTCATGACATGACTGTCCTCTTGGAGGAGGGGGCAGGTCGGCAGGATCACAAAGATCTCTGGTGATTTCATGGCACTTTTTGAAGCAAAAAGGTGATTGATTAGGAGGCAGAAGTTTACCTACATGGGAAGAGAACAAGGATATAACATGGCTAGATGTAAAATGTGTGTATGTAGTGCTTTGTAAATGGGTAAACAAGTGTTTGTTATACAAAAGGTTGGGACTAGACTTATTAGTTTGTTCTAATCATTTACTCAGTGTATGTCAAAGTGACGGTCAGTGATGTGCATGATGTGTGAAAATTCATTCTTAACTGATTGTTTGATCCATGGCTTTTCCACTAACTGGTCAAAAGCTTGGCAAGCAGCCTCGATGTCCACAGTTAGGGCATCTGCAGCCAAAGGAGCCCCACTGATTTAAAAAGAAAGACCAAACCACAACACGAGAACAAGTTAAAATGTCTTAAGGTTTCTTTCCTGACCTTAAAGGAGGTTTAAACTTCTATAAATACCATAAAAAAGGACTTACTTGGCTTTTGTGAAACTGGCAACGAGGCTTGAACTTGTTGAAAACATCAAAAATATTTCTCTGTTGGAAAAAGTGAGGCAGACACATCAGAAAACACCATAAGCGCTGTTATAATATGAAACTAATGTTTCACTAATGCAATAAAATAAGAAAAATGCAAAGACAACCTTTTTGCCTCTGCATCGCCTTGTTCCATTGCCAGCCACTTTTGCAGCTTTGTCTCATCCAGCCTCCCCACTGGCAGCTCTCGCTCCAGAGTCTGAAAAGTAAAATATATAAACCACTCTCATGATTCATATGATAAGATGCTCTTTTAAACAGAAAATTCAAAGATTTACAGCATATGCTATTCCTGCAGGAAAATGGGTGAGGTTTGTTCAAATGAAGTAGGTGCATTAAGAGCTGCATCAACCATCCCACAGTGCAGCGTTTCATATGTTTGTCTTTATACATGTAGTCCACTGCAATTCATTCCCTATGTGTGCGTGCACTGTTTCACTTTCTGCATCACAGTGGTAACATAGTGTGGAAACAGTATTTGGCTGGTTAACATCTTGCAATCATTGTGGTTTGAATGGATGAAGTTAAATACACTACCTCCTCTGGTACAGTGTGAATGAAGTTTGTGTTCCATCCAGCTGCTATTTTCAAGTCTGTCCGGTAAAACAAGTGAACACAAATGAAAACAACTTCAGACATGCCATTTGAATCAGCTGACATTACAACAGCATATCATAAACATGCACATTATTTCAGCACATGAAAGGGATTTCATTTCAAATGAAGATTCCCAGATGGTGATTTGAATCAATATTCTTGTGGCAGCCGTTACGTCAGTTCCACATTTCTAAGTCAAAAACCGTCCACTTTATCCAAGCCTCTATGACAGCCATCTTTAGACAACCACAAGAAATTCCAGTTATACACAAGGAGATGCTTGTCTGAACGCTGAGTGCACCTCCTTGGGCAGCTGTAGATTTTAAGAGGCGTGTTAACTAAACTAAATCAAAGACGCAAAACACCTCATACTTTTGGGTGTGGCCGCTGCAGCGTCGGTGATCCATGGAAGCCGCACCAACGTGGGAGTCAAGCTGCTTTCTGAACCTCCAGTCCCAAGCTGACCTTTGACCCCATTGCCAAAAGCCCACAGCTGGCCTGAGGAGCCCAAAGCCAGGGTGTGACGCCTGGAAAAGCAAAACCAGCAGCATAAGAAGCTGGATAAGATGTGCACAGTTTTCCAAACAGTATCTGTATATCTTTAGCATTTTACTTAGTTCTCTAAGTGGAGTACAAGCTTTTTGAGCTTATTTTTAACATAATGTAAAAAAATGAATTAAAAATACTGACATATAACACCAGACTTGAGTAGGCCTAAAATTAAAATGGAAGTTCAGTGTGTCCTTTATATGCAGGCCTACTCCTTGTTATTACCTGCCACATGCAACCTGTGAGATGACTCCATCCAGGCCCTGGACCCACCGAGGTTTCAGCTCATTATCAGTGGAGTTGTGACCGAGCTGGCCGTGGCGTCCCTCTCCAAAAGTAAACACCTTGCCATCCTAGAAATCACATCACACGTAACATGACACATAACATGTAAGAAGCAGAGACCCCGGCTGGACACTGAGCTGCAGTGAGAGAACTGAGCTCAGACACAAAAGGCTGGTTTCATCATCATCAAATCAGACATACACATCCCGTCATATTCTATCAGTCAAACCAAAATCATCTTGAGAATGAGTGTGAAAGGAATGGATAAGTTCACACCTTGGTTAGGACAGCGGAGTGCGCCTCTCCACAGCTTATGAAGGAGACTCCCAGAGGTCTGAGGGCAGGCACCACGCAGATGTTGAACCTGCCTGGTAAAGACGACAAGAAATGTGCACACATGGACACAGGAAACACACCTCTACATAATTCCCCCACAATTTCATTTCCTACAATAGAGATAGAGAAAGAGAGAAAACCGGCCTTCAGTGACCTTGTTCTGTATTCTCCAACTAGATAAATGATCTGTACCCTTCTCATCCACCCTGTTGAGCCCCAGCTGTCCAGCTTTATTGGCCCCGCAGCAGTACACCAGGCCTGGGAGTGTGAGGATCAGAGTGTGGGACCCTCCGGCTGAAATCTGGGTCACTGCTACCCCGGTCAGAGAGAGCACGAGCTCGGGCGTGGGCTGCAGGGACACCTCCTTCCCCAGACCCAGCTGGCCGTGACTGTTCAGACCCCACGAGAAGACGAGTCCCCCTGCACAGTGAAGGGAAAGATCATCTTACTATAACACCAACAAGTACAAAGTCCATTTGTGCTGAGGAGGTGATATACAAGGACTGTAGAACTTATGTGAGAATCCATAGGTGTGACGATTTTATTAAGCAGATGCTGCTTGATTAAGAACATTCATGATTAGTATATCAAGATGTCCTCAACAGCTGAAAACTGGCTTGGAGTTTGACAGTACACAGGTACGGAGGCTCGCCTGTTTTTGCCTCTTGATGATAGTGTGTCATGACGATAGAGAGGGAAAGTTACCACTAACTGAGCAGCAAAATGAATGCTGGATGGCTTTCATGTTTCACATTACATAGTGCAAGGTGTGACTTTATGGCACAGGGACATGAAGTGATATCTATCAACTACAACATTAGACATGATAATATATTACAATCCATATATTTCAAGTGGGCACTATCATGTGAACACAGTGAGGATGAAGATGTGGGTCCAGTTTCTTACCTTTAGTCAAGGCCAAGGAGTGGGAGTCTCCACAAGCGACTTGAATCACCGGTGTTAGGAGAGGTATCGGCACCGCCCTGTGTGTTAATAGAAAAATAATAGATTAATGAATAAAGGAGACTATTTTGCCAAATTTATGTAATGAGTCACATCTGTCCAATTCTGTTATTTCTCTACTGTTGCTTTTTGACTAACTCATCATTAAGTGCTTTGTTGTTACTTTTAATATTAATGCTGATTAATATGTATACAGCATTACCGATAAATACTGAAATTTTAATGCAGTCTTGACAGACAATGATAGTAAACTGACAAATGACAATAATTAAGCACTAGTTTGACTTAAAAAGTGTCACATTTCCATGTTTGATTCTATGTAATCTTAACAGCAAAGTTGTACGAGTACATGTTCTGTAGCAGAGCTGTCGAACCAAGAGGCCGCAGGTTTTCATTTCACTGAGGGACTAAACAGTGAAATCGCCTGGTGGAGTTTGTGTTGGAATGAAAACCTGCAGCCTCCTGGTTCAACAGCCCGGCTCTGCAGGCTGAGCTCTTGCCTCGGTCTTTGACAACAGGAGGGTAAAGTGGGGCAGGTCCCCAGCTGTCCGTCCCCTCCTGCCCCCCAGGAGAACACCTGTCCAGACGAGCATACAGCCAGGCAGTGGTTTTCTCCGCAAGCCAGACTCACCACTCCACCTAGACCCTCCACACGGTCTGACACAGAACAACACACACACACTTTGGCTGTCAATCTTAAGGACATTTCATTTGCATACTTTCACCAATCCCACCACAAAAAACAACTACGGTCTCGGTGACACCACAGCAGGTATCCACTGGTTTTAAAACGACTCAAGGTGCCCTAACTCTTACTACACCACTTTATAGATCAACAGTCACCTCCGACCCCTCTCACACACATCTGACCACACACACCCATATAAAGAACAGGCAGAGGACAGTGGATGTGATGTAGGACATACCCATTTAAACTCAAGTCTTAAATCTTCATGATGCAATTTCATGCTAAACTGAGCAAATCTAAATGATATAAAACAGGGTGTTTTAATGGTAACTAATGTAAACACTTTTCTGACTTATACTTGACTCTTGTTTGAAATGTTGATTATTGGTTTTATGTATGGAAAAAGTTTGACCACCTGTCGCTGGGTGGTGACATCACCTGTCACCTACTCTTTAGATATTCTGCTTGATTAGAAAGACTTAACTTTACTTATAGGGGTAAAGCTGACAGGTAAGAATTTATTAAAGTAAAATGAAGCCCTTTGAAAATACAGGCTGCACAGAGTAAACGCTGGAGTACCATTTCAGAAAAGAGAATGCTATAGTACATGTGATCTTTTTCCAAATAATTCTTAAGGGACAGAACTAACAGAGATTAAACTACAATCTTCTGACTGGAAAATTATTAAATAAAGTATAAACCGTACAGCAAGATAACTCCTCTCTCTTCTGCTGACTCGCTGTTCTCTGTGAAAGGCGACACACGTTTCTAGTTTACTTTGGTCCTGTTGCTCATGGAGTGGCAACAAAATTTGTACTGTAATTCAAAACAGACGCTATTCAAACACAGCAGCAGGTGCGACTATAACCGGCCGCCTCCCGACTTTATCATGATAATCTGCGGCTCGCAGCCCCGGGAGGCGGTGCCGACTGAGATCCAACTTTCGATGCCTGGCCTGCGACAGAGGAAACGAAAGTGAAACCTAAGTTAGGTGACCAAAACTAACCCAGACTTACAACGTCACCACTCAGCTTAATTCACTGGCAGCTAAAGGCAATGTATTAACAAACAAGTTATGAAAAATAAGGGCCAGTCTCCCCGCTATAATATGAGATCATACACTGTAACAGACATGCTCAATATTAAGCTCGACAAATACATATAGCCTGCTTACTGCAACTAAGGATACACAGAGGAGATAAATAATAAAAACAGCAGAAAATACTATTACTATTAAAGTACCATGCACGATAAGGTTCTCGCTCATAATTAAATGCGTCAGACTGACTTTAAATTATTATTATTATGAAATTGCAGGGACAGTACGGTGCCTTTTCGCCATGCCCAACCTGGTTTCTTTGCATCTTTAACTCTCTGTCGACCCAGCTGTTCGAAAGAGTTGCCTCCAGACGACAAGACGTCTCCATCTCTGGTGAGGAATAAAGTGTGCTGGTCCCCGCAGCAGATGCTGCTGATGACCTCGGGAGGAGTCCAGGACGCCGGAGCCAAAGCGCCTTGAGGACCAAACTGTCCGCTGGAGCTGTCTCCCCAGCAGAGAAGCTGCATGTCTCCCATGCGGACTGCAAGGACTCGCTTTGATGTGACGTCCACCCGACTAGTCGCACTTATTGTCTTATATACTTATAGTGGTGCCTTCACGAACTCTCGGAAACACTGACACCACCAGAGGAGCGGACATGAAGGAGCCACTCTGCTGCGTCAGCCTCAGGTGGTTCTGTGCTGCTGGTTTCTGAAACGAAACCAGAGCAAACTCCCGACCAAAAGTATTTTACATGCGCAACTAACAGAGTAGAGCCTTTTCGGGAATCGGAAACAGGAGTTTACACGGAGACCGTGAAGGCAGCATGAGCAGAAGCGCGTCAAGTCCCACAAGGAACGGATCAAGGAACTAAAATATATGGAATATGGAATAAAATAAATTGGAATAAAGTGAAAATACGATTTCACAGAATAGAACATTTTTATTCAACATTTATTGTAAAAAAGTGGTAATTTTATTAAAATGCTCTAATTGAAAAATGTTAGAAATAAACAGTTACTTAAATGCAATGAGGATTTAAGGACAGAACGCGAATTTATTTGTCATTTTTTGGTTACTCATTAATATAACTAAGACATACCAGTGGACACTGTGTATGATATAAGAATACGGATACAGTATCAGTGCCTTTTATTGCATAATATAAAATTCACAATATGGTGGCAGCTTGGGTTATATTCAGAATAATAACACTGTTTTTGCACTTTTCACTTTAAGTCTTGTTACTACACAAACCAGGAGGGAACGACCACAAGCAGGGGGGAACAACACTAATCATCAGGACAACACACAAGGTGCACAGATCAGGTAAAACTATAAGTGGATCTAATAGCACAACACATGATGAGCATTTTTGCCATTCAGAACAAAAAACAAAGCCAACAATTGCATCATTTTTTTTATTTATTTTTTTTATTTTAGTAATTCACAGTTAAGTTGGAAATAGCTCAGGCTTTTGGTTTTGGCTTCCCCAGAAATGAAACTCAGATAAATGCTGTCCTCATGTATAGGTGTGTGCATGATGATGCAAAAATGCTTGACTAAATTAATTAACTGAAACTAAAACAAATTATCGTGAAAGGCAACAGATGAATCTCAGTACAGCCATGGAATCACCACACAGCTGCACTGCACTGTCTTATTGAAGAAGAGGAAATTAGTCTACTGATTCTGTGTGTGTACCAGATGAGCCTAAACTAACCACAAGCTTCAAGGTTGCTGCACTGAGAGTAGGAAAAAACAAGCCTCCAGAGGATGTTATGTTGCTGTGATGATGACTATTAGATAAGGAAATGTATGTAACTGCCAAGAGTCTTATTAAGTAATGAGTCGGTAAAAGAAGAGACACCTAATGTACTGCAGACTGTAAATGTTGATATATCCTTTGTCTCTTGGGAGATGTTTTGCATTCTTTGTAATGTATCTGCTTTCTCCCATATTGCAGTATAATACAGTAAAAGAGAAGTTGGACTGTTCTCTTTATTTAATGGAAGAATTCCAAGAGAAACCTCAATCCAAGGGTGAAACAATACTGAAACAATACTGAAGGTATTATAAAGCAATTCAAAGTGCTGAAAAATATAAGCATTCCTTGGTTAAGCAATGGTGGCATCACAGGTTTGAATCATTTGTTGCATGTCTCATTCCCCACTTTGTGTACTGTCAACTAATATACTCATATAATATATATGTACTTTACACCAATGTGAAAATAAAAAAAAAATCCTTGCCCAAGTGTAAAAATCAGCCCCTTTTCCAAAGCCTCGTTACCAAAAGAGTTCAGGGTACGACTGTTATTTCTTACTGTCAGTGTTAACATAAAATAAACAGATTAATAAAATCTATAACTACATCAACTTCCCACTTGAACTCTAAATCACCCTTTAAATGTCCATACAAAGCTCAAAATCCTTTCCACCAAAATCCACAGGCAAAAATCCCCCTTCAAAATGCAAAACATTGAACTCAAAAACAGCAATGCATTGCAAAAAGAAAAATCACAACAGTCTTGGTCTCACCAGCAGGCAACAAGGAAACAGAGAAGAGAGAGTCCATCCGGATGCTGTAAATGCAGCTCTTGCTGTAGATTTGTAGTCTTTTCAATTCACTGAAACTTTTCTTTCAGTTACGAATTAAATCTACAAACTAAGAGCTGGTGTTTTGCCCTCACAGGTAACAAACAAATCTTCTTTCCCTGCACCCCGGGTTTCTCACTTCCCTTCCTTTGTTCTCTGGTGAAGCCCCTCATAGGAACCACCAACAGGCACTTGACATGACCATTAATGGACACAGAGTATTGAATTATTATAGGCCAAGATATGGCATGAAAAATACAAAAGGCAGCTCTCCTCCAGGCCTTTAACACTTCAGATCAACCATTTAACACATGCTTTCATGGTGCTGGTGATGCCACACAAGGACCTAAGGCCATAAAACATTGGGGACTGCCATAGGTAAACATCTCAGCGGCTCTCTGTCACATGGGAATTGCTTCTTCTGGCCGATCAAATTTTCCTTGCGTCTGACAGACCCTCCATTCCTTACGATATCTGGAATATAATATACACCTACAGACCCGTCCTCAAAACCTACAAACACATAAAGCTGCTCACACACATCCAAGGTCAGCGGATTCTTACACAGACACACCCTCCCGACTCTGCCCCCGTCTGCGAGTCGCACTGTGATGAGGAGGGGCTTGGAGTGCAGGTCACAGACACAGCCATTCCCCAAGGTAGTGGTGTGGGTTATGTACACGGCGTAACACCCGTTTTTTTCCAAGCAAGCTTTTAAAACAGGACCCTCGGCTTTGAGCGAGCTCAGCCTGGGCTGAGATAGATCCATGAAGGTGATGACGTTGTCATCAATGGACAAGAGTGCATAGTTCCCATTGGATGAAATTTGGAAGACTTGTGGCTGACAGTGGACAGTGTACGGGAGCTGAAAGTGCCTGCAAACCGTCTCCTCTGTGACTTTCCATGTGTAAACTGCTCCTGAAGCAGCCATCACCACCACAAAGTCGGGGTGCTCTGGAAGCATGTGAAATGCCACAACATGTTCAGACCATTCTGCACATGAAAAGCGCTTGCTGATAGAGCCCGACCAGAGACTGGCGGCCAGCAGGTCTCCATGGCGAAGGCCAAAAAGGAAGGTGCTCTCAGGCGACACCTGGGCTTCAGCTAGGTAAAGGTGTATGTGGCACACAATGCCCCCATTTGCCAGTTTCCAAACCTGAGAGAGCCCTCTTTCCACAAGACTCACCCCAATGTTACTATTTGGGGTAACCAGGATGTCTTTGGCTTTGCTGCCACGGATACGGACAGTATTCTGCCCGGTTTCTGTCTGCCAAATGTAAATTTCTCCTGCTGAGAGTGTCACAAGTTGGATGTTGTCTGGAGAGAGACAGAGCTTCTCCACAGGACCGTCATGCAGGAAATTAGCATCTGGAGTTTCTGCTTGTAAGCTCCATCTCCACACCATCTCAGACCTATCCGTCACGTAGAACCAGTCGCCCATTGGTTCAGCCACCACTTCCACCACCCCAGATCCCATTTTTGGAGCTGTACCTGCTGCATATATCATCTCAGAGTCCCACGCTGTGAGACAGCCATCATGAGTGATAGATACAACATTTGTGGCTGCTCTGAGGAGCGTGAGGGGCTGTGTGTTGGCACCAGTGTCTAAGGAGAGAACACACTCTCCAGTGCTGATCCTCCACACCATGACAAGGGGACAGGTGTCTAACAAAGCCAGGAAGAGGGGGCCATCCTGGGTTAGTGCAGCCTGGGTGAAGGTCCTCCCCTGTGGAGCCAAGAACTGGTCCCACAGCTCCCATTTACATGTATCCCATAGTGAAATCTGGTGAGCCTCACACAACAATAATGTGTCTATGTTATATGAATAATCTGTACTCAGGATCTTAGTTGTATTGCCTCCACTGAAACTCTCTTTCACAAGAAAGGGTCCTTGTGTTTTGGCTTCCACACTCCACAGAGATATATTCCCTATGCTGTCAATGCATGACATTTCCCACTTATCCTCACAAAGGATAATTGATCTAACAGCATTTTCGTTTGGGTTTGAACAGGTGCCAAGGAGACTATAGGTGCTGATGTCAAATATGGACACTATACCTTTCTCCTGTCCACAGTACATGTAAGAACCACTGGAGGAGCAAATCACACAAGTGACAGGGCTCGGACACTGGAAATGAGTCAAGGGTTCAGTGGAGAGGTCAAATACACTCACAAAGCTCTCACCTTTCCAACACACACAGAACTTTTCCTGACATGCCACAAACCCCTCAATTTTGCTTAATGTGTGTGGTGTCACCTCTGTCTTCAAAGGGTCCTTGACTTCCAGCAACATGTCCAGGTCTTGCATATCCCACAAGAAAAGCTTGTTGCAGTGTGTTAAAAGCAGGATGAATCGACCGCTGCTCTTCACTCCAGCAAACTTAAGCTTGTTTTGTTCACGGTTCAGTGACAGTTCAACTACATCACATCCACAGGCTTTCCATATCCACACAGAACCATCACTCTTTACCTCCACTACAGTCCCACACTCTGACGCAACTGCTTCAGAGACAAAAACCTTCTTGGTCCCACCATCACCGGGTAAACACTGGATGGAGGGAACAGCAGAGGGAGCAGGACAAAGCACCACTCCTATCCCACTGCCTGTCTTCCTCCTTTCCTGTCTGATCTCTCTGATGTAGCCCTCAAGTTCAGGGTAGACCCCCAGGTAAGGGAGAAGTCTAGTCTCTATCACCGTGGGCAGATCCAGGGGTGAGCTCTGGAGTAAGCAGGCAGATGACTTCAGTATGCTTGCCAGGAGGGCTCGCTCCCTGGACAAGGGGAGCTGGGGCGACCCCTCCTTCCACTCCAACATGGCTACCAGCTCCCCCACACGCCCAGCACAAGCCATTGCCTGGTGGAAACCCAAAGACATCATCAACCCTTGCTCCAGCTCTTCCCACCTGTTGCTCTCTTGCAAATGGTGGGGCAACTCCAGAATCTTCCTCAAGTTCACCCGACCAGCCTCTTTGGAGGAGGAAGTTGATGTTTCAGAGGACTTGAAGACAAATGGCTGGCCCGCAGGCTGCCTGTCTAAGTATATTTTCATTTGGTCTCGTGTAGAAACAGCTGTAGTGGCCTTGTTAGCTCCTGATTCCTGGCTAACGGGCAGTGGTTTAGCTCTTCCACAGGCCCATCGACCACTGAAATAATCAACCATGGCTGAATGAATCTCCTTTCTCACCTCATGACTGCCTAAATATCTCTTCCCCAGCACCAGCTCAAAATGCCTGCTCACCCAGAACAGAACCTGTGTCACTCCAACTGTCCTCCTGATGAGGAAGCTCTTCAAATCCAGCAAAAGTCTCTCCACGTCCACTTGTGGTACCCTCATCTTAGAGGGAGGGGCATCACCCTGATGAACATACTGAGCCAGCACCTCGTCGTCAATAGACAGAAGATCTGTGAGCTCAGCCTCTGTGAGTCCAGTCCTGGAGAGGGTGAGGTAGGACAGGGCACGAGTCACCAGGGGGAAACCGTGTTTCTGCTCCAGATGATCCAGCAGAGCAGAAATAGAGGAGTGGACGCCATCTGGGAGAGATGATTCAGCCACTTCTGAATCTGATGAGAGAGGGGGAGGGAAAAGAGTGAGTGTGCCAGTAGAATTATTTAATTAAAGGCTTGTGTTTTTTTTATCCTTTTGTTTTCATAGGATAGTACAGTAAATAGGATTAGTAAGATTTTGGATCTAACTGACTTGTCAGATTTTCTCAAAATGCAAAATTTAACTGTGAAATAAAAGAATATAATTAAAAGGTTCAGTTCACCCAAATTACAAAAAAAAAAAAAAGATATGTTCCCACAGTGACAGAGAAAAGTATCTATCCAGATAGTTTTTATGTGATTTTCCAAGGGTTCCAGTTTCCTGCGATTCTCCCCGTCTCTTTTCACTCCGGGCAAAACGGGCAACAGGAAGGCAGCAACAGTGCTTTCCAAAAGCAATGACATAGGAATCCAGCATATCCTAAAGCCTCAGGGACGCAAAATTTCATTGGGAACTATTTCCTGTTGAAGAACGCTGGCAAACTGTGTCTGTCTGCCTGTCAGGGAAAGTCGTAGCAGACTTGACACCTCACCACATCATACAGAAACTATCTGAATGGATAGACGACGCTAGGAGTTAGCATATTATTAGCATTTATACATATTTTGTCAGTCTATCTGTGTGTTCATGTTGCTTGTTATACCAGAGCTCCAGAGCGAAGTGTGTATGTGCAGGAGGCGAGCGTAGAGGGTCAGAGAACAGGAGGTCAGAGCCCGGTTGAGCAGCGCCTGTTGTCCTGATGTTACTCTCCTCCTTGAGCCACTTAACAGGGACGCCAGCATGTTGGCACGCTGCTTCCTGTCCACCGGATTCAGCTCCACACACACATACCCTCTCCTCGGCTCCACCTGCACACAGTCTTTCTTATTTGCACACAAACTGCTGTTGGATGTACAGGGAGGTGGATTGCATTGTTGGTAGCGTAGTTTGATGGCTTCCAGAGCATGTGTTCGGTTGGAGCAGGACGTGAGGATAAGTTTGACTTCGGGAGGAAGGGGACAGGGGAGGCACTGGATGATTTGGGGTCTGTAGTTTTTTTTGATCTGATCCAGGCCATCCAGGATCAGAACTAATGGCTGTTGAGGAGAGGGGAGAAGGGAGAGAAGAGAGGAGAGATGTTCTTTCAGATGAGGCAGGCTGAGGTTGGGTCTAAAACACTGGTTGGTGATCCTACGTTTATAGCTCAGATCTGGATCTAGCACAGGGCTAAGGTTAGGATCTGGTTCGGGCACAGTAGGACTTTGCTGTCCAGTGCTGTATTTGTTGTTAGGATCCAGGTTAGATGTCGCACTGAGGGGAGAGTCAGAGTTGGAACAATCTCTAGCTGTATCGGTGGGTTGGCTGAGGTGAAGGTCGGGTTTTGGGTCCAACTTGCGGCAAGGGTCAGAGTGGCGGCTGTAGCTGTGAGCGATCTGATAACAGAGGCTGGACAGCAGGTGCCTTGGGGAGGAGTTGACTGACAGGTTGGAGAAACAAGAGATCACCACAGGATCTCTGTCTGCCAGCCATGACTTTATCTATGGAGAGAGTAATTAAATGAAACACTGTTCATTAATGAATTCAAAACATGCAGGAATCAAGACTGAATGCAGTAAGTAAACTGAAAGAAGCTCAGTATTTGAGTGCAGTATTAAAAAGGGAGACAGAAAGAAGAACCTTATAAACACATGAATTTGAATTTGTTTGGACTGATATGAGTTTCACATTTAACTTGACAACCCATGTACCTGTTGAGCACAGTGTGCAATCAGCACCGTCTTCCCTGTGCATGGCCCACCTGTCACCACTAGTGAGCACTGTCTGTCTTTCTGCTCCACATAGGCCCTGACCTACAACAGAGAAAACAGGGGACTCTGATGATACTATAACATGACAGTTTTGACACTGGGCTTTGGATTCATCACTGTTCAATAACAATGAAAAATAGATCAGACCAGTGGCCTGTGTGTGATTTTGTGCCAACAGAGCCAGTTGAAAGGATCAGAGACATTAAAACAAAACATGTTTTTTAGATGTTAATTTTATGAGATGGCAGACAATAAAACTAAGTCTGCTGAAAGCACCCTGAGCAGCTCCTTCTTCAAAGGCTGCATTTGCCTCTTTTCCACAGCAGGCCTAAACAGGGCCAGAGCCAGCCACACGTCTTTAAGACAAGGTTCATGGTGCTGTTTTTTTTTTTTTTTTTTTTTTTTTTTGATACGGCACCATAACCTCGCTCAAAGGGTAACTAAACCCTGAACCGAAATCTCCATGAAGCCTGATCTCTAATTGTTAAAAGTAAGGTGTCTGTTTTTTGGTGGCAGGTGATGAAGTGACATCACTTTCCATTACATCCAAAACAGTGACATATCAGGTTGTGTGTGGTTTGTCCATGTTTGGATACCCATGATAAGACAACATCTACACCACAAACAGTCAGAAATCAAATCTTGATCAGAAAACCCATCCATAGATAGACTTTCACCCTGACCTCGTCTTCCTCTGGCCGAACGATGTCGTAAAATCGAGACAGGAGGGCGCACAGTTCCTCCTGCTCGGCCCACTCTCTGGCCAGAGCATCACCGAGGTGAGACACTCGACTGGCGCACGGTGACTCTGTGCTGTCACGGCCGATCCAGCTGTCAATCAGCCCCAGCAGGTCAGCATACACCTGCTGGCAGAGAGACTCGGCGTATCCCCGCCTCCTGGCTGACGTGTAACCATGGCGACGGTCACACTCTGTGGTGGTGGTGTAGACCAGAAGGTGGCAGGAGGTGATGAAGCCGGGCAGGAAGTTGTCACACAGCTGGGACAGTAAGTGTTCATCACTGGGCTTCATCAGCGCCGAGCTCTGGTCAGGAGTGGCAAACTGAAGTGTAGGACAGGCGAGGGGAAATCAATTTATAGGCTGAGAAGATACTTTTTTCCGCACTTTTGCTGCAGTAAGTATCTAGAATGGACAGAATGTAAATTTTTGTTTTATTTGCTATTATTGAGTTTTCATACACTGATGCCGCACACAACCTGCTCATTAATAATTTAATGCGCCTCACCTCTGATTTCCAGCCTCTGCAGCCACATCACTGCACCACACACAGACATACTACAGGCAGAGCATAAAAACTACTGAGGCATAATGTGCTGCTGACAGGAAAAGACTCCAAAAGGCACCGCTGTAACCAACTTTTCTTCATCTCAAAGATGAGAAAAAGGTGACAAGCCACATAAAATCAATGGCCTCTAAAGGCGCTGTGGCTGATTTTCAGACAATTCATCTTTTATTTAGTGCTGCTGTCACACATTACTTCACTCCTTTCCAAATTACAAATAAAGTAAGTGGTTATTTACAACTATCCTTAATCTGTGTGGAAAAGGGACTAGCCGGGGATCAGGGAATTATTTACATGCCCAGGACTTCATGATCAGTGAATGAAAGGCAGCCTCTTTGAACCTGTAGCTTGTTAAGTTGAGTTTTTACCTCTGTTTGCAGATGCATCTGCAGTTCTGAGTCTGACTTGCTCTGTTTCTTCTCCTCTCTCAGGCCGGTGGCGTTGATGATCTTGTGGACGTAGACCAGGCAGCGTCCGATGATGTCAGCATGACGACAGCTCTCCAGAGAGAAACGCAGATCAGCATCGAGGGCTGGAGGGGAACAAAGCATATTCAACTGTACTTTTATGCACCTGTACACACACACACACACACGCACACGCACGCACACACACACACACACACACACACACACACACACACACACACACACACACACACTGCTACCTCACCTGATCTGTAGTAGCTGTGGGCTTTCTCTGGGGTCATGAGACCTTCCTGAACACACAGACTCACAGCGCTCTGAAACACCTTCAGCTCTTCTTCTTTATCCTTCATCTTGCTCTCATCCTCCTCCTCCTCCTCCTCCTCCTCCTCTGCCTGCTGATGTGGAAAAACAAATACTTATAAAACTCGATGGAAGGAATAAATACTGTTTTGGGGAAAAGAATGTCAACAATATTACCAGACACAGCACAGTGTGCAAAAATAGGGTTAACTAATATGAACAAAATGCAAACAAACATTTAAGCAGAGAAAATTAATACCCAGAACAAATATTTCCAATACTGGTAATATTCAAACAAAAACAAAAACAAAAACAAAAACAATCAAAAAACAATATAAATTGCAACACAGCACAGAAAACATTATTTATGGACTAACATTAACATTAACTTTTGTTGTTTTTTTTTTTTTTTTCCAAACTTTCATTCACAAATACGCCAAACACTCTAACTCACCTGTCCTTTCGCTGAACAGCGATATTGTTACTGTATGTCAAATATTAAATTACCTGCTATATCAAGAGCTAGGTTCAAACTTCCAGCTTAAGAAATGTGCCACTCCTGTTACTACTACTAATAATATTAAACTTTATTTAAATAGCATTTTTAAAAAATACGAAGTGATTCCCAATAACCAATACAAAGGCAAATAAATAAATTTACCACCATTTGATTAGAACAGCAACTGGAATAAGAACATAACAACAAGTGAAAATATGAAACAAATTAAGGAATAAAACGCTTTTTAAAAAAATTTATGTATCTTGAAAGAATCTTAACGATGTTGAAGAAGTCTTGGTGAGTTCACATTCTGTGGATGAATGAATGAATGAAGGCATGCATGAGTGAGTGAGTGAATGAATGAATGAATGAATGAATGAATGAATGAATGAATGAATGAGTGAGTGAGTGAGTGAGTCTGCCGGTCACCTGGCTCCACAGCTCAGTGTAATCACCTGTGTGTGCGGCTGCAGGCGGTAGGACGGCGGCTCCGTGTTCTCGTTCCGCCGGTAGAGCCGCTCCAGCGGGCGGGTGCCGCCTCCGGCCCGCTGGCTCTGCTGCAGCAGCTGCTGGTACTCCGCCACCTCCACCCGGCCGGGCAGGCTGCCCGAGCCGTACTGATGGCCCACCAGAGCCTGCAGCACCGCCATGTGGACACACCGGGAACAGCAGGATGGGATGCTCTGTTACTGCAGGGGCTCGTGGATTCGTGTAACTCGGTGACAGAGTTTGCAGTTTGCAGACTTCCTGGCGCCTGGTTCAGACTGTGATGTGTGTGTTTTACTTTGCCTCATTAACTCTGATTGGACCCTCAATCAGGTGCATCAAAAAGCCAGATGGGCTCGGCTGTAGGTGTGTAGCACAATACTGTAGGCCATGCTGGTCTTAACTTAATCCAGGCCAGCTCGTGTGTACAGAACAGCTTATTGGGACACGACACACACTGGAACTCAGTAGCGGTTTTAGGCACGGGCGAAGCGGGCAGCCGCCCGGGGCGGCATATATTCATGTCACGTGGGGGGCGGCATGAGAGCAAAAAAAAAAAAAAAAAAATCATCCTCGCTGCAAAGCAGTTTTCTATTACCGTATTCATCTGAATATAAGACAATATTTTTTCCATTGAAAATGCCCTGAAAAAACGCCCTCGTCTAATATTGGGGTCTAAGCAAATACACATGTATTGTGCTTGCATATAAACCAGTAGGTAGGCTCGCCTGATGCCGCAATTACCGGCGAATGGCCGCATTGCGCAGTCAATAATCAACCATGTTGTCTGTGTCACTGTCCGTTGTGCTGCTGCAGCCGCGTATGAACAAAAGTTGATTTATAATGAGAGGATGGCAGTATGTGTGCGCCGCTCACCTGTCAGATCCGGCAGACCTGACCGGGTGGGCGCGGCACCTGTAGGCATCAAGCCGGTGCCGCGACCGGGCCGCCTGATGCTGACCGGTGGCTTTTTTTATGCAAACAAGATTTTGTCCATATAAAAAGTATTTTTCCAAAAAAGGTATTTGTGCAGGTGTTGGCGCCCCTGCTCTGGGAGAGGCGCGTCTAGCCGCCAGAGGGGCACCGGTAGCGGCCGTTATCGCTTGGAAGTTTGCGCGCGCGCACGTGCGCGCGCGCGCGCGCGCGGTATTAGAACGGTAGGGCGCAAGGCAGTAATTTCGCCCAGGGCGGCAACATGGGCAGAACCGCCACTGCTGGAACTGTAGGAATCTGTTTCTTTAAATTTCCTGAGGCATAAATACATGTATGCATCCTCCATCACCCTGACTACAGCAACTTTACATTTATTAAATTTCAATGGATTATTTTTTAACAAGCAAAGGGTCAGCTCTTTCTGTAGCATTTACATTTACATTTACTATTTATTTATAAAAAAAAAAAAAAAAAAGCAAGAGAGCATGGAAAGAGCAGTTTGCTTGCTTGCAGGAGTTTAAACATGGTGGGAACATGGTTATGAGCTACTTGATGTTGTCTATAGTTTTGCTGTCTTGATTGTCCTGTGCACACCTTGCCTTATAATAATAATAAACTATATAATAATATACTATATAATAAACTATATTTATATAGCACCTTTCATGAAAAGATTGCTGCCCAAAGTGCTTCACAGCAATAAAATTCACATAGAATAAGCATTTAAACAAACAGAGTACAGAATAAAAGTCTATCTATGGATGGGTTTCTGATCAAGGAACAGTGCCTTATTGTTACATCCTGCTTTGTTTTGATAAGTAACAAAATGAAACTAAAAAACAAACAAAAAACCATACCAGGAGAAAGGGACCAGCAGAGCTCTCTCTACATTCTTGTATGAGCTGCTGTCTGGTGTCTTGATCTGGCCACCGACTGGGATCACTGGACTCATATGGATCTATCACCTACACACACACACACACACACACACACAGGTATGCATGAGCACAAATGTCTCATATTGGTTGAAAACAAACTGATGACTGACAGAGGTGTAATAACAGCTGGAGTATCAAGTTCTCCCGTTGTATTGACAACATGTGGTGCTGAATAGAGATGCCTGATAGCACAGGGGGATGGTTGAATTACCTCAGGGTGATTTAGTACGTGTGCGCGCGCACACACACACACACACACACACACACAGACTCCCACTGAGTCGCTTAACAGCTGCTCATCTCTTTGTCATTGCTCTTTGTTTTTTTAAATTTGATTAGGCCAGGGTGACTAGAAGTGACTGCGCTTTTACAGCAATCATCTGGGGCGCACACACATACACGCACACACACACACACACACACACACATTACAGTTTTTCTCAGTCGCTTAGACACATTTCCCGATACCCTAACCTCACTCTCAAAACTCCCAAAAGAGGAAAACAGTGTTTCATGACACTACACCACTCAGGCAAAAGAACCTATAACACTCCAAATGTTATAACCCAATGCTTCAAAACACACAGTCGGTCAATCTCCACAACACTGCCACCAAATGTACAGCACCCACTGATCGCTGAATAAACCTTGACACATGTCCTGTGTTGACAAAAGGCTTCTCTGACACAAAAATAGGAAAAAAACTCTGCTCCTTGTTAGGCCACAACATTTGATCAACATCCCTGCTGTCTTACCCTTCAAGACACAAAGAGAAAAACTTTTTTGCATGTCGCAGCCACCCTAAACAATCCTCAGTTGCCCTTACAACCAGCATCCATCACCGTCAGTAAAGACAGCAGGACTGGTTATCATGCACCTTCCACCTGCATGCTGAGAGGAGCCTCACCCTCCCTCCCTCCCTCCTCAGAGGGAAAACTGATACTGTCCCAAATGACGTGAAGTCAGGCAACACACACCTCTCATTCACACGGTGCTCACTGCACAAAGTATTACACACACACTGATTTGCCAAATGAACAGTTGTCAGTGCGAGTTGGAAATGTTCATGGCTGATTAGGACAAATGAACTTTATTCTGACTGGAGTGTCATACTGGAATGAGAATTGCATTTAGTGTTTTGCAAAGTGGTTTTAATGGCATTTTGTGTGAACACTGAGAAGCCAGTATTGGTGTGGGGTTCTGAGGCACGTTTTAGAGAATGAGGTTAGGTATTTGGTGATTGTGTCTGAACATTTGAGAAGGACTGTATTTACTGCAGTGTCAGGATTTTGCAGCAGTGTTTTGAATTGATCTCACCAGTGTGTAAGGGCCATTCTGCAGCATGTGTGTGCATTTGATGGCCTGTGTGTGATGGGAAGGTTTGTGTTTTAGATGTAGGATTACATGGTTTTCAGTGGAGAGTTGAGTTTTGACGTAGAAATTTGATGTTTGTGAAGGTCAGTGTGCAGTTTCGAATTTGTGTTTAGAGATTTGGGAAATGTGCATGATTTCAAGAAACGAGTCATAGTGTAGAAATCAAGAAAAACTGTGAAAAACAAATGTTTTTGTCTTCAGTGCCACGAAAAGAACATTCTCAAGAAAAAGAGGTGCAACAATCAGTCTGCTCAGGGATTCACCACTGACCGTGAAGTGCAGCAAAACGTCCCTTCCAGCCTACACTTGTGCCTTCATGTCATAAGAACAACACCTTCCTCATCTACCTCTCCTTTCCCGGGGAACTTAACTAAACCTTGCTTGTCCCTTCCTGCTCTCAAAGCCATCTGTGTTCATGCTAACTTCATCATAAAAGTCAGATCGCAGACATCTTTCCCACTGAGCACAAGAGAAAAACATTAGGAAAATATAACAATATAACTTTAAAAAAACTCGAGTGTGGACTCACCCTGATGTCCAGTCCCAGGGTTTGTCTGCAGCGCTCCCTGAGTCTGGGGAACACACTCTCTCTCAGAGCCCTGCGCTCCACCACTGAGTCTACACACACACACACACACACACACACACACACACACACACACATGCATAACACAAACACACAAAAACTATTGCAGTTTCACAAGAACACAATTTCTAATTATTTCTCATGCTACACACGTGTAGAAAACACTGAGAGCTCAGAAAGCACACGAGCAGACACTAATTACAGATTTGGCAGATACTTTTAATCAAATCTTTGGTAACTCAACCTACCCTCTGGGTTGGAGCACAGGTAGAGTTTCACACAGGAAGTGCTGCGGTTGGAACGTGATGGAGATCGTTCCATCTGTCTGCCTCCAGAGCACACGCCTAATCAGTCGCCACGGTCACAGAAATTATGGAAAAATAACAAAGGTCTGGTATGAGAGTAACCAAAGCAAACTCATAGCTGTGCGTTTTGGCAAAGTGGAACTAAATAATAAATACACCGCACCAAAAAAGTCAGCTTTGGTCCAACATCAATCAATTTTTTTTCTAATTTTTCTGAAATACGGCAGTAGTTTAAAAGTTTAAATGCCTCAGAAAGTTGAGTGTTGCTGCTTCCCCTGCTGTCCTCTGTGCACCAGGCAGGAAACTCTGGCCTCGGGTGTTTATGCCTCATACGTGTTATCACGGTCACACCCACTTCTCAGTGACTGCACTGTCTCCACAACACACACACACACACACACACACACAAGAACAAGAAACCCCAAACTTTTCCATATTTTTTATTAATTAACATTTGTACACAATAAATACAAATTTGTTTTTTTTTTTTTACAGCCAATAATAATATGCAGAAAGAATTTTGCACCTGTTCTCACTATTGTTACCATGGCAACAGTCTGTGAAGAGAGAGAAGGCCAGTTGTTCCACCGCATCATTTATTATAGCAGCTGTGCAACTTCTCCAAACCAAAGGATGAAAAATATAGAATTATATAATATATATAAAAAAAAAACAAAAAAAAACAAAAAAACAAAAACAAGCTCAAACCAAATAGTAAAACACTGAACTGGACCTAAGGGGCTGTTAAAAAGGGGAAGTGATTGAGTTTTCAGATGGAGAGAGTATAACTAACTGGCAAAAAGTCATAAAACCTATCAACTTGATGGATTTGACTGATTGTGTGTTGGCTGCTTCATGATGGGAAGTACTGTAGGACACTGCTGTAAACCATAAACTTCAAAACAAGTTTGAAAACCATTTTAAATAAGATCTCAGAGAGATCAAGGAGAGGCTGCTGTTCAAGTTGCCTTGCCCACACTGTAAAAAGTCACGCTAGCTCCTGTAGCACCAGTGACGAGCAGAAATGTGCATCCACTGTGTTCGGGCACTGACGTGGCGGTCGCACACATCATGCTGCACACACAATATCAACATCATCTGACATTTACTTACTTAACAGCTGATGTAAACAACTGCTTCTTTAACTTTTAGGTGCTGCTAGCATCACTTTTCTCAGTCGGACACAAGTCAACGTCCCTCGCGCCGAGAGGCAGCAGGGAAACATAGATTTGATCCCCGGTCAGGACTTTGGAGGGCAACTCAATTCTCTGCCAACAAGAAGACTAAAGAGTGCACGGGTTAGAGTCAAACACAGAACTGACCATATGTCCTCCTCTCTCCTGCAACAATCACACACACACAGCCGGGCCTATCTCTAAAGACCAAAATCCACATTCTCTCCATGTCTTCATTCAAACATCCACTACTGTATTCAAAAGTGTTTTTTTTTTTTTTTTTCAACCTTTTTAAGTTAAGGAAAACATCAAGTTACAATGTCCACCTTCATCCCTCCATCTCTTTAGAAGAGTGGAGAATTTAATAAAAAATAAAAAATAAACAGCTATCAGTCACACTGAAACAAACAGGACGCACCACAGAATTAGAATGAGTAGAAGCTACTCTGCATTTGATTAATCGAAACAGACTGACTCAACACCAAAGAGTCCCGTCTATCCATTCTAATGCTGAGTGAGGGTACAGTCTCAGGGGGGCTGCTGTACTGCTACTTTCCAGGGGAGGTAAGAATAAATAAAAGTGCTACATCGCCCTTTAGACACTGTGTTTCAAAAGGCATGAAGGGTTTCCGGGGAAGAATAATATTCACTTTGAGAAAAAACACGGCTGTATCCAGCTCCCTTTGAATGTCCTTTGCTCGGTCTGTCCATTTAGCACAATGTAAAAATGTGACTGGGAACTCGGACACAACTTTACATTTTTAATACGCCTCTCTTTTTTTTCTGTTTCACCTGTCACAGAGGCTGAAATGTGAAACACAATGAAAAAGATAGTGACAAAATCTTATATTTGAAATGTCGTAGGTTCATTCGCCTGCAGGGACAAAGCTTCCTCTGCCCGCAGATGTGACAGAGATGTTGAGGAGATGCTTGGCAAGGCAACAGAGAGAAATGAAAACCGGGAGTGTGTGTCAGCTAAATGAGGGTTTAGCTGTTATAGAGGAACTTTTAGAAGATGAACGTGAAAGAAGATGTGACCAATCATCATTTCTCTCTGTGATCAGTTAAAACACCAAAGATGACCCCATCTTTTTTTCTTTTTTTTCCTCCAGCGTCTGCATCAGCGCAAATAAAACAGATCTGATACAGACATGCAGCAGGCCGCAGAAGGAGAAAGCACAGAGAGGATACAGCAATGTGTGTGTGTGTGTGTGTGTGTGTGCGTGTAATAGTATGTGTTAACCACTGATTCACACAGACTGCCAATGGACAGAACAGACCGTTAAGAGGAAGAGGGGAAGAGAGAGAGAGAGAGAGAGAGAGAGAGAGAGAGAGAGAGAGAGAGGGAGAGTGAGTGAGAGAGAGAGAGAGAGAGAGAGAGAGAGAGAGATTGTTAGATGGTGGAGAGAGGTCAAGAAGGAGCAGAAGGTCAGGGGGAGGGGAGGATCCAGCCTCCCCTACCTACATCTCTCTCTCTCTCTCTCTCTCTTTCATTCTCTCCTCCCCTCCCTGTTGTATTTACAATGCCCTTTCAGAATAAGATGAGGATAAAACTTCTACTACATATCAAACAGATATTCCATTCAGCTGGGTTAGTCTATATGAAACATTCCTATGACAACAGTAATGTACTGTACTAATACACATTGAATACATATGATGATAGGACTATATATGGCAAGGAAAGGGCTGGGGCGGGGGTGGGGGGCTGGGGACCATGCGCCTGCACACCACCCACTCACTCCCTCCACTTACAAAACCCTCAACTCCACTCCAAAGTATGATAACAAGCTTGGCAAGTTTTATTCTTCATCTGTGTTGCCTTATCAAACTTTTCTCTTGTTTTGTGGTTCTTCATTCACAAGTGAATGAAACAATTTTGGCTTTTTGTTTTTTAAGAGAAAAGCACAATTATCTGCCAAAAAAGTCAGATATGTTGCCTTGAAGGGCCCATAAAATGTCAATCTTACTTTTTAAAATGTATTTTTTGTCTTTCCTGTTAGAACAGGATGTTAGGGTGGGGCATAAAAATGGGAGGGATCATTGGGATATGAGCTGGGGAGAGAACTACAGTTTTATTTGGTGGGATGTGTGTTGGGGTGAGGATTGCACAAAAAGATGTGAATTTACTGGTTGCAAATGTTATTTATTCCCAAAGATGGTGGATAAAAACAAAGACTGTGGCCTTAATTGTGAGAAGTTGGCAACATCAACCTGACCTGTCCCAGTCCAGTCTGATCCATCTGTCATGTTCCTCATCTGCTGCAGTGGCACCGCTCACTGCAAACACTAGACAGTGTTTATTGTTGTGAACAGCTGTGAATAAGGTTGAGACATGAAAGTGCATGTCACAAATATGAAATCAGTAATAGTTTTCCATTTTGACAATGAAGCCACTTCATTGTTATTTTTTTTTCAGTAGCTACTAATCACAACTTTATGATTTTTAGGTTGGCTCAGTAGGATATATGGACACTTACAGCTTTTGGAAAATCAGATTTGTATTGTGCTTAGATGTTGCCAACCGCTAATATAGCCTCACATATCTTCCCGCCTGATGATTACAATGATGACATTGTGTCAGGAAATAGGCACAGAGTTCACTGTCTTTGTTTTTAATCCAACAGCTTTGTTTACGCCTACAGGAGCAACATGAGGTCCCCATTAAAGATGCACTGTTTTCCCGGAAGACAAAATACTATAAACTAATTTTAAGGCGAATTTAAAATATGTGGAAGCTTAATAATTAAAAAAAAACCTTGCCAAACCCATTAACACTTTGTAGTGCTCCTCTTCCCACACACTCCTCCCTTCCCCAAACATTCTTCCTCCTCCTCCTCCTCGTCTTCATTGTCCTCCAGCTGAAGTCCTTCACTCAAGATGGCTGGCAGATGAGGTGAGGATTTAAGGCAAGAAGGGAAGGGTGAAGGGTGGGAGGGCTACTGCTGCACTCCACATTCTTTAGGAGGCAAATACAGAGTTTATTTAACCGGACACTCTGTCTTTATCCCTCCTCCCTCCTCTCCTCCTCCACTCGAGGAGGAGAAAAGCTGTGGAGAGGCTGAGGGTTGATGCGGTTGTCAGAGCTGAGTTCACTTCAGTTCAGTTCACTTTGTTCGAGCTCGATTCGTTTCAGAGCAGTTCCTCTCCCCAGCCTGTAGGGTATGTCTGCCTGTCTGCCTGCCTGTCTGTCTGTATGTCTGTCTGTGTGACTTGTCATCTTGCTGTCTCTGTAATTGCCTGCCAGCGTGCTTGTCTGTCACACTAGTGTGATCTCCACCTCCTCCGTCTTGTCGCTCTTCTCCTGCTGCCGGCGCGGGTGCTGTTTGGGGGGAGGTGGGGCAGCACGCACCTGCAGGGGGAAGAGAAGACACACATCAGCAGTACGTCTAAAGCAAGAGACACCATAAGAGCTCATAAGATGTTCACAACATTGTTTTTGTCTCCAAAAACAAGCTTTTAACCACTGAATCCTATGTATTTTGTAATTAGGCCATGTGGTTTGACTTGGTTTTATATTTAGGATTCATGGGTTGAATCAATATACTGGAGCTATAATGTTTTCCTGTTAGGAGAAAAATAAAACACGGGGTATAAATAATTTTCATATAACAGTTGTAAACACTGAAAAAAAAAAACAGACCTAGATCAATACTGGACCAGCTGCTCCTTCAAATATAAAAAAAATGCTCCATGAAAATGAAAATTGACGTTCTGATGGAGACACTGCACAACTCAAAACATATACAGCACAATTTGTTAACATGTGGTACTTCAAGCACAAGAATCCAAGATACTCAGCTGTGCACTAAACAAGATGTATTTTCCACTCGAGTATGTGTCCAAGGTGAAAAATGTTCAGAGTGCAGGCTTTATAAACCACTACTTGGCAAAAAAATGGCTGATGGTTCTTCACTTAAAAAACATCCACTGAGATACAGAGGCACGTTGATTACTGACTTTATGGCTTTATGACGTACTACACTTAAAAACATTAATACTCACAGGGCGTAGTTTTCCAGGGCCTCCCTCAGGGGTGAATCGAGGCGCCTGAGGGAAACCTGGAGACACTGGACTCCTGCCAGAGTTGTGATCTGAAAGAGCAAAAGAGAAACTGAGAACAGCAACAGTGTAAAGAAGTAATAATCATCCTAAATTATTTAATTCAACATTAGTTAGTTAGTTAGTTAGCGATACTTGTTTGTGGCTGTGTGTGAGTGTGTGTGTCGTACTGTGGGTGGCTGTTGGTCCCTTGTGCGAGGAGGCGGGCAGCGGAGGCTTGTGCTCGCCGTTGAGTGCGGTGGAGGGCGAGCGGGGGAGCGGAGGGGGGGTGGAGGTCTCCGGGCTGGTGAAGGGGCTGATGGGAGGTTGATCGTACAGAGGAAGAGGTGGCAGAGAGGAGGGCATCTTCTGAGACGGAGAGATCTAGAGAGAGAAAAATAAGACCGAGTGTATGTTTGGTGTTACTTTGACACTGTCTTTACACGTTCATTTTTTACTTTGACGTTTTATTCTCTCACTGCATTATTACTGAAATCCCCAAAACTCTGATCTTCTCTTACATTTCCCTTTAGGTAGTTTCAAATTTAGAGAAAACTTTTTTTTTTTTTTTCAAAATTGTACCACAATTGTACCACAATATCACATTGCACATTGATTTATACACACTTCCCTGTAATTCAGCAGGACAAATTAGATATCAGGAAAATACACACACATTGCCCTGGGTTTAACATATTGCTGTTTTTAACATGTAAAAGTGTGCATGTCTGGCCCAGCCATCACCACATGTACCTCCTCTGGTTTGGGATGCTGGTTTTCTACTAAACTGTCCCCAAACAAATGAGTGGAGATATGTATGAGGTGCTGTGTTGTGTGTTATGTCTGGAGGCTTATTGGAAGGGAGAGGCTGTATCCTTCCTGTGGCAGCACTCAGCGCTGCAGATAAGAGCTCTCTCTGTGATTACAGTCCAGGCTTTTATCAGAGCGTAGCAGGAACACTGTGGCTCTGATCCACTGTTTGCCTGCTCTGCCCTGCTGATAGATAGACTGGGCACCAGGCAGGAAAGGCGGGCAGGGAGCTCAACAGTACAGTACGCTCTTTATCGGCGGTCTGTCTGCCCTACAGAGGGTCGCACAGGACAGACGTCCCAGCATGGCTGCAGGGACACAGGCAGTGAACAGTGCCTCTTGATTGTGACTGTGTTTGGTGCCTCACCATCGTTTTTTTGTTGTAATGTACTTCACTAATCTGTGTGTGCCACCATACCTGTATGACAGTGGCCCCTCCTCCGCTGCTCTCTCCATTCTCAGTTAAATCTTCTACCAGCACGGAGGGGAATACTCCCACCCGCCCGTTGAGCTCGCCCTCCCAGAAGCCATCGTCTGTCTGGGTGTCGCGACTGAGCAGGCGGATCACCGCTCCCTCAGCAAAGGAAAGTTCCTCATCTGCCTGACCCTCGTAATCGTAAAGAGCACGGACGTACACCACTAAAGGATGGGAGAGACAGAAAAATAAAGGGCACAGCGGGAATAAATATTACTAAGGAGGATAGTTTGTTGTCTACCTGGCTTTTACAGTCTTATAGGGCAAGGTCTGATAGCACTAAAGAGAGGGAGGGATAGAGGGAAAGAGATGAGGCGAGAGAGGGAAATAACTATAATGATCATTAGGTGACAGTATTTTCACATCTGTGTGATCCTCGTAATTATAGCGAAGTAGAGCACAGACATAAAGCACCAGAGGGAGAGACTAAGGAGAGATGAGTGGGGGAGAAAGAAAGAGAAAGAGGGAAGGAGAGAGTTGGAAAGGAGAGAGAAACAAGAGCAAGAAAAGTGAGAATGACTTGCAGATTTTGCAGAACTTCTTTGGCATACGATTGAAAATGCAACACTGGACCTTATCTTTATGATACTGTAGGAGATACAACCACTAGTGGTGCAAAAGAAAAAAAAGTGGGCCAAAAGAGAGGAAATGACCAAACTTAACTATGTGCCTTATTATTAAACCCTGATCTGCAATTTTAACTCACGTTTTTGTGCTGTTTGTGCTCCACTACACAACTGCCTTGATTTGGTCTGTGTTCCTAAGTACACAAAGGTAGCTGACGGCCTATCTCTTTATTTGATGGTGGAAATGAAATCATGATGTCTGAATATCAACTGGCACTGGAGAAATCAGGAGGGACAAACATTATGAAACTTAACCACAGACTAGGAATGGACTTACCCAGACAGGTAGGAAGACTGCACTCACTGGCTCTTTTTAATAACACCCTAACGTCTTCTATTGTCGGCCAAATCATAACCAAATTACAGAAAGAAGCAAACCTGTTTAAATCTATACATATCATATTTTAGTGAAACCCAGTGGGTTCTGTTTATTAAGAAGAATGATGTTCGATTGACTCAACTCAAAACACAGAAAAGCCAAATAAACAAAATCTCCTATGTTGCCAGTGTGAAACTTAATGAATTACACAGAATGTGTGTGTTGTGTGAATGTGCCTGGGTTCTTACTGTTTGTGTCTCCATTGATGCAGCCCGAGTGCAGCTCTGGCTCGGTTGAATTGGAAGAGGTGTGGGATCGAGCATCGAGCGCTGCCAGTGATTGGAGCATGCTCAGTAGGCTGTTTGAGGTTGGGAACTGCAGATATTTCTCTGGGACGTAGCCCACTTGACCGGTCTTATTGCGAGCCTGCAAAAGAAACATAGAAATACATGAATTGATCTGATGAGTGCACACACAGGCAGATGAGGATGCAGAAAAACGCAAATTGAGGCACACACACACACACACACACACACACATAATGGTGTGTAAACACACCAAGAGAGCAAAGATAATACACAGGGGTGACAGACTCGGTGTTTATGGTGGAATCATCCATCTGTTGTTGTACGTGCGTGTGTGTGTGTGTGTGTGTGTGTGTGTGTACCTTGACCCAGTCCTCCATATCTCCATCCTCAATGACTTCCAGCATCTCCTGTTCATCTATGGTCAACTCGTCTGGCTGAGAGGCCTGCACGAGACAGACAGAGGAAGAAATGGACAGCGAGAGATGGAGTCAAACGTCAAACAGAAACATCACATCATCCCGACCTCACGCTTACAAAGAAAAAAGTGAAATAAAGAGAAAACAAATATCTATCTGTAGTGTCCTTTACAACACTACCATCTCCAGCTTTGATTTCTTTGTCTATAGACAGAGGATATCCACACCACATACATGATAGCAGAAATACTGCACAAAGCCAAGACCCGGACAAGTCATTACTGATAAATTACAAAATATGAAACTTCATAGCAACCAGCGGCAAAACCAGAAGGCCCTTTTCTCAGTCAATGTGAAAACAACACCAACGTTACATAACTGCGCTTACCTTGGTGTGTATGTACATGTGCATGTGTGTGAGTGTGTGTGTGTGTGTGTGTGAGAGAGAGAGAGAGAGAGAGAGAGAGAGAGAGAGAGAGAGAGAGAGAGAGAAGTGATACCTTGTATGAGTAGAGGACCTTGCAGGTTAGCGGGTAGTTGCGGAGGGTTCCAGAAGGACTGGAGCTGCTGTCGTCGAAAACCTCCATGTTCTCTTCACACTCTTCACCCTCCTCACGCTCTAAGTCTACTGTTCCCTGTTAAACACAAACACCCCACCCGCACGCACGCACACACACACACACACCAAAACACAGATAGTCAAAACATCTGATAGCTTCAACGTCAAAGACAATTCAGCTGTAAAGGTTCAGAATAAAATAACACACAATAACAGCACCTCTACTAAATACTGGCCAAACAAATGAGTTTCTATATGAGACCAATGACAGGCAGAACACCTGGTGCTGGATAGCTCTGGGAACTTTACTCACGCTGCCCCCATCAATGTTTAGCTTATCTTTGAAGTTTTGCTGGATACTAAACGTTTATCATTGGTTTTGAAGCTGATATAAAGAACTAATTTTAACCTGACCTTCTGGCTCCGAGTCTTGATGTTCCCAGGTGACGCTCAGCGATATGACTTGTTATCCGCTTGTCTGTATATTTCTGTATGTTTGGGCTTGTATCCAGATTCTGCCCCTCTGATGGTCACCACCTCTGTCTTTTACACTGTTCTAATGTCCCAACTCTGCACCCACTGCTCTGTGTGCTGTTTTGTTCAGCTGTATGTAAAAGAGGTCGGTATCACCGATTTCCTATTGTCTATTTTTCTGTGTGCTAGCATCCAGCTCTCTATCTGTGCCAATGTCTCAACTGAATCAATATCCCTGTCTGTTTTCCTTCTGTCTGTCTGTTTCTTTTTCTCTCCCTGTGTTGGGCCAACAATTTTCAGACACAGGTACAGAGGGACTAACGTGTCATTTACTCTGGCCCGTCCCCTTCTGTCTCCCGGGAATTTGACTGGCTTACATGAAGGTCATGTGATCCAGCTGGTAGAAAGATCCATGAGACACAGCCAGCTGGCCTGGCTGTAACAACAGTGCACGTACATGTGTGTGTGTCTGTGTGCGCGTGTATGAGTGTTTATTCATTTCAGTCATTGTGTTGAGTCATCAGATTTCTGTTGACACAGTAAACTCTACACCAGTGCAAAAAACAGGAGTGTGAGTGTGTGTTTGTGACTGCATGATAAAGAGAGGGGAAAGCTTCTCCACCCTAAGCTGGACCTCCAGGCTGTGCACGTTATGTTCACAAAACAGCCTGACTTGTAAAAAGCAGAGGCACTTTTTTTTTTCTTGAGCATGTCTTACCTTGAAAAATTTTCTACAACCACTGTAGATTTAAATAAACTGTTTCATTAGCTTGAAATACACACACACACACACACACACACACACACACACACACATATATACACACACACACACACACACACACACACACACACAAACACACACACACACACACACACACACACATATATATATATATATATATATATATATATATATATAAAAACATAATACAGTATCTTTAAATTTGGAAAGTAATATGCAAAAAATGAGCAGGGAAACTATTACTTAATTAAAATTGACAGACAAAATGAACAAAGAGAAAAAACTAAGCATCTTTCTCATAAGGGAGAGAAGACAGACACACAGATTTTTCAAAAAAGGAAGATACTGGCCCACTATATCTATAAACTGATAAATTGGTCTAAACGTAATTGCTACTCATTTCATTTAAAGCCCTGAGAATTGATGTCATCTCAGATTCTGTACTTTGGGGTTGAGTGACAAGGCTGTATTTTTGTGAGGAGGCACCCTCATCCTCTTCTATGTAATGATGCACTGTCTTGGGGCCAAATCCATGACTGAAATGAACAGCATGTATTTTCTGAAATAACCCAATAAAAACTCCCCAAAAACGCCGTCTGCACATCTCTTTTGTCTACCATTACAACTACAATATGAGCCAATGGAAAGTTTTATTAGTCCTGGAGGTAATAACTGTTAAAGTGATATTGTAATGAAGATGCTGCCTGCCTAAGGGACTTGAGGGTTCATTGCTTACAGTATTTCATAGTCGAATTAATAAAGTTGAGTGGAATGAAGAAAGGGCCAGGGGGAGTACCAGCTCCCTCTCCTCATTGTTTTCTTGTCGCCTCTCTAGCTCTCTCTCCTACGCATGATTGTTGTTCACAAACCATCTCTTATTTTTCTGCTGTCACTTCTTTACTTCTCCCTAATCAGCAGATAGCTTTTAACAATCCTAACAGTGATGTCTTTCTCCCCATGCCAATCTCTTTTCTTTTTCTGCACTTGGTATAATAAGCCTTCTCTTTCCTTCCCTCTTTCGACTTCTTATACACTTCTATTTTCTCTGCAGTTATTTGCAATCCCGTCTTTCTCACCTCTGCATCCAATTTTACTCTAGCATTATCACTCTGACGCTTCTCCCCTTCACCTCTCCCCCTCGTTCTCTCCTCCACATCACACCCCCTCTTTCTCTTTCTCTGCCAATTCCCTCCGTCTTTCTCTCCCTCTTCAGTCTCCCTCTTCCACTTTAACTCTGTCCAACTTGCTCCATCCCTCCCTCCTCCCTCTCTTTTTCCACATTTCTCTCTCTCTCTCTTGTGTTCGCTGCAATATCATGTGAGCAGAATGTCAAGTGCCTCCAATGGAAAAGACTGTCTATGTTTAGTCCTGTTGACACACACATACACACTTCCCTCCTCCACGTGAATTCATACTGCACACACACCTCCACACATACTCAATAGTAATGAAACTCGCACACACATGCAAACACACACATAGCATCAGCCCACCCCACCATTAAGCCCAGGGTCATGAAATAAAAAGGTACAACTTGCACAAAGGCCACATCAGTATTCCAGGAGTAGTGGGGAGTTATAAGTGACTGTAACTGGTGTGACAGATGATTAGGTAGCAGGGCCGGGGTCAATTATCTTGCAATTTAAATCATCCAGGAAGTGATTTGTCGGGAGAAGTTTGCTTGCTGGATGGTTTCACATGCTATAATGGAATCATTAAGAATGAAAGCTCTGTGATTATAAATCTTGCTTTTCCGTTCTAATTTACATTTTTCAACCCACTGAATTCAACGCAGAGTTCTACAGTCACGGCAAAAAGTGACTATATAACCCAGATTCAGTGATGCATTTCAGTGGTCAGGTAAGAGGCTTTTCAATTTAAGTGAGTGAAACATGCCACCGTGCATGCAGTGCAACCACAAGCTCTACTGACGTCCTGAGATAAAAATGTCCTCTCTGAGTTCTGACCTGTAGATGTAAGGTCTGCACTTTCTGTCCAAGCCAAAAAGTCAAAACTGTTGTGTGGGTGACAAAAGATATGTGGCAATCAGTGCTAAATACTGGGGTTGAAGCTTGTGTTTAATGGTTTGATGTTTCAAAATAACTGTTAATGGTCAGTAATTGTTTCTGTGTTTTTAAATGTTATATCACATTTGCCATTATTACGATGGATTATTTGGTGGAAAACATGACAAATTCTGCTTTTAGAGCTTGGCAAGAAAGCAGCAACGCAGGTATAGTGAGGGGAGGTGTCTCACCGAGAGTGAGGGATCGTGGGAGGTGTAGTTGGCCCAACGTTCATTCTCCAGCTCTTCCATCACCTGGAGCATGCGCAGAGAGAGTGTGGGGTTTACACAAATATTACAAACACACACACACATACACACACACAAACACACTGCTATAAAACCAGGCACATCGTTGGGAGGAGCCAAGTGCGCATACACTCACAGTGACAAATTCACATACACGGACACATGCGGTCACAAATGCATACACGCACATAACCAACTCAAACCTGCTTGCATGCATAGTTGATGCAGGTAAAAACAACTTATGCAGAAAGACAGTGAGAGACTTACATACACTTGCATACACATGAGCAATGACTACTGAACACACAGGCAAAACAAACCTGGTTCATGGCGCTCTTCAGCCAGGTGTCAACAGCAACCCCAACTTGTCGTAGAAGGTCCAACCGAGCCTCAGCTTTTAACTTTATTGTCTGTGGAGAAAGAGCGAGGAATGATGAGAATATCAAATGCACTGCAGAATACCAAATACACACAGAGAGTTTGTCTTACATCAACCTTAAACTGTGGGTCAGAGCCCTAAATGATTCTCAGACTTGTTTCTAATGGGTCTCTTGTAGCAACATGTTTTAATAAAGCCTGGTTACTTGAGCTACACTGGACTTAAAACAGGCTGCAGGTTAAAAAGGTGCAACAAAGAATTCCTTCTTCGTATTAATACAGTGGTGAGTGCCTTCTTTCCAGGCTACTGAAAACCACTCCTTCTGTGAGAAAGATGTGACAATGGAGGGAGTCATTTAGCCATAATGAACAAAACAAAGTGTAACAACAAAACAATTAGACTCTGTGTGTCATGTTATAAAAACTCAAAAAAGAGCCACTTCTAAAAAGGGAGCCTTGGACGAAACCACCGGAATCAGCCTCTCTCATACAATATTTAGTTTTTTACAGGTATTTTTTCAAAGCCATCTTAATCTCTGAGAAAGAGGACCATACTTTAAAAAAAATATTTTTCTGGCATTCCAGATTCTAAGATCAATGAAAAAGTGGCAAGGCGTGGGCTGGATTTGCAGGCAGAATGTTATAAATGCATGACATCCACCTTAGCCAGTGCATCCAAGAGGATGCAAATCTTGAATTTAGAGTTTCAAAGGCCCATTATTTTCCTTTAATGTGCTGGGAAGAGGAGAACTGGACATGTGCTGTCAGACAATATGCTGATGGCCGTGGGTGCCAGTCTAATCAGGGAAACCCCTGAGATTTATACACAATCTGTCTCGTCTCCCCTTCGCTCTCCTTCATTGCTGATCGTTTTTTGTGTCTTTTCTTTTTTCTTGCTGTCTCTCTCTGTTTTCCTCACTCTCTTTCATCAATCTTTTCCTTTCTCTGTTTTGTGCTGATGGAGCACACTGATAGCTAATACATCCCTCCCACAGAGACACACAGACAGACAGTTAGACAGAGAGCAGAACCACAGACAGTCGAGACAGCCTGCCCTGCTTTGATCAATAAAAACCACTAAGTGCTGCATTTTTTTCTTTTTAGTGAGCAGTACTCAAGAGATGCTTAAAGGAAGCAGTAGCCTTTGCTGCTGTTGCTGCTCTGGGACCATTAACATACTAGACTGAAGAGGAGAAAAGTCAAAATATTAGCCAACATTTCTACAGCTGCCAGTGCATTTGAGAGTGTGCAGCAGCACATTCTTCGGTTAGAAATCAATGGGAAAAGCAGCCAGTGCTGTCAATACGGGGTCCTGGTGGACAGACAAACTTAAGCAGACAGACAGTGCAGCCAGTTTGTAGTAATCAATAAAACGGTCAGAGAGGTGGACAACAAGTCAGCCAGCCAGCCAGAAGTAGGCAAATAGGACAGACAAAATTCTGCGCCCCAACTGTGATGACAGCATGGTGGGTAAGCAGACAGACAGGTAGCTGACAGGCAGTTTCACACTAGAGGGATGGATAAAATGGATGCAAATGCTGTTTCAGTAAAGATAGGATTGTGTGATCTTAACCATTAGCCCGCTTCACTGAATAAAAGAGGTTCAGTTAAACCTTCTGGTTCAGCTGACCTACTGATTTTGCACTTGAATTGGTGCAAAATTTTACATCAATTAAGGTGCAACACCAGTAACTAGTGAGAATCATGAGCAGGTGAGACTTTTATGAATAATCATGGGCACCACTTTGCACAGCAACTACAAGTAGCAACACTTTCTTTAAATGGGTAGATTTGAATTATAATACCATATTTACAGTAGTAGTCCTTTCCAATTTAGTGCAAAGGTGACAGAAACTTTGCAGAGTTCAAGATAAAAATTGTATTATACCTTGAGGGAAAGTTCCTTTGCACCAATTAATGATGTAATAAAATCAAAGAAAATACCATGTAATGGAAAGACCCCAACAGACCCCAAACCTAGATATTCAAAATACAGTTTTTTTTTCATGACTGCATCTGCCTGAGTTTGTCCATGTCTCATTTGCCAAAGGTATTAAAAAGTCAGTGCACATAAAACACTACCCAGATTGTGTGTAGATTAAAAACTGAGCCGCATTTGGTGACACATGAAGGAGAAAAAGACAGAAAATTCCCCCGCCAATCGCTTTTGGCAGCTTGACAAATTTTAATTCCAATCCTACTTAGGTATATTTGCACTTGGGCTTGAATGTGCCCGGGAACACGATCTAGATGCATCTTCTATCGGCATTAAGATTTTAATGCCAAGTTTTAATGGGGCCAGATTGTCTGGTGGAGCCAATGTGAGGCCAGACTGCAACAGCTCATTAGTATGGAGACTGCAGCTCCTCTCGCCTCAACTATTCTCTCTCTCTCTCTCTCATCTTCTCGGGACTGATGATCAATACACTCAGAAACTGCAGAACAGTAGAGAGGTGGCTAATGCTCTATAATTTCTGTTGTATTAGATGGTATATGGTAGAGAGAGACAAGACATGAGAGAGAGCAAGAGAGATAGAGAGAGAGAGAGAAAGAGAGAGGAAATGATGTGACAGAATTATCTAAGTTTCTTTTCAAGCTTGCTACAAGGTGGACAGCTTCTATATGCATGTTTTCTGTAATGAGTTACACTTTATTTCCATTAATCATAGATATAAAGTAACACTGGCTACTGACTTATCTTCCTTGACTAGTTTTAAGTTGTAACTATAACAGGTCTGCACCATAAGCTAGGGCAATGTTTTTGCACCATCTAAATAGTTAAAAAAATTGTGGCAGCAATGATGATTAATGATCAACAATGTGTACTAATTAGTAATCAAAATGATGTGAAGCCTTGAAATAACTGTGTAGATTGTATGTGTGTGTATGTGTGTCAGAGAGAGAGTGTGAATGAATGTAAAAGAGAGAATAGGCCAGAAAGGGAAAGTTTGATGATGTTTTTGTTTCTTTTATTTGATGGGAAACAGGCAGTATGAATATTGATTTTGTGTGACGCTGTGAGCTGAACCTCGATGTTGGCGATTATTGTAAATTGTATATGTACAATTGATGTACTGAATTTCATACTTGTTTATTGATAAGCTTCAAAGCCAACACAAGCAGTGAGCTTGACACTTGCACTCTACTTTGAAGCTAAAAACAAAGAATAAACAGCTTTGGTTGTATTTGTCAATATTGTCCCATCAATACTGCTTGTCCCAGGCCATGGTGACCCAATATCCATGCTCTCCTGATTTCCATTCACAAATATGAGTTTGATAATAAGCAAATCTGTAAATGGGAAGTGAGAGATGCTGTCATTCTCCTAATTTCTATTACAAACCAAGCGAGAAGACTATAGTTGTTGTTTATATTTATATTTTTACTGTGCTAATGATAGAAATGTTCCGCAGAAGTATCCTATAGCTTAGAGAACTGGGTAGCCGACCACGAACTGGGAATATTGTAGATTCAATTGTATACGACAAAGAAAATGTTATTCTCTTATTTTTAGACGTTCAACTTCAGCTCCCCAGAGCAGTGTTAAGTGGCTGCCATGATAACCACTTATCTGGCAACCATGACGAACAAGAGGATGAAACATGACACACACACTGACATGCAGTGTAAGACACCAGCAACACCCTATGTGTTATGTGTACCTGTGTGAGTGATGAGACATTAATGCTGTTGATGGCTTAGAGCTTTCACTGCGTCTCTTATTTCCTTTGCTATTTTCTGCTGCTTATGTTGTCTGCTTTTCTTTATTAGACAGTTCACAACGGCAACAGCCTCCATGGCTTGCTGACTCTCACAACTTCAACATGATTTCTACACGATTCAAAACACTGATTTGCATGCTTCCGGTGTTGTATCTCTTCTAAAAGGATATGTAAGTCTATCTAAACATCAATTCTGAATTTCTGTTGCCTGTGAATACATTTAGGATGACAGTAAAAGCATCCTTGGCTGACTCTGCTGAATACATAAAACAATACATGAAATATCATTAAATGAGGACAGCTGGCAAAACTAACAACACATTCAATCTTTCTCACTGTGTTTACTAAAAACCCAATAAAATCCTTATTTGCTTTAGATGTACAAATGATTATGTAGCTAGGAGTGAGATATTAGCGAGATATAGTGTACTGGACCCCTGCCCAACTGACTGGACTGCCACAACGTATCTCTATACATGTAAAAATCTAAGCTTACAACTTAATAAAGCAAAAGCTTATACAAATAGGCAAAAACGAATTAGTAAGACACAGATATTTGTATTCAAAAAATATTTGCACATTTTCAAAACCATCTTTTAATCCAAGTGACAAATTGACATTCAGTGTGCATAGGTTATCTTCACTCCCACCAATCTCCGTCCCAAATAGGCTTACCATCACTTTCTTACTAAGAGGGTGGCAAAATGGGTGCTGCAAAACGCTTGTGGCTAAGACTTGGCACTTGTAAAAGGGAAGAATGGTGCCGTCATAGTATCAGACAAATGCTGTAATAAAAACCTTGATGTGTTTTATAATGCTTTATTCACTATATAATTCTTTGAAGAGAGCTCTCTGATGAACCCATTTGCACCAAATGGGCTCATTAAATATTCATCATCTTACTCAGGCTAATGTTGGCCTGGGACAGCAAAGAAAGCCAGAGGAACAAAGAGAGAATGAAAGCGGGACAGGCAGATAGGTGGTGTGGTCGCAGCTCGCATTCTGCTCTAAAACTCCTACACTTGATAAGTCAGATTCAGACACTGACCAATGATGAGGTTTTTCAAAGCCTATTCTGAGAAATGCAAACGGCTTATTAGCTACTGTGGAGAAAGTGATAATGAAAGCTACTGGCAATGCTGTGCTGATGTTTGTGCCAGAATGTCTCTACAGTGTAAGGCAGGTTGATATAGCTATCACAATTTAGCACTTTATCCACCTAAAAATGCATTTTACTGAATAAAATATAATGAATGACTTTTCTGAAAAACTTTAAAATAGATTTCTCAGCTAAAAAAAAATTATATTTAAATAGTGCTATTATCCAAAGAGTCATATCTGAACGGCATCTTTGCAGGACTGCAATTAAATGTTCTGACAGCAGAGGGTGCCAAATCTATCTGAGAGGCTGATTAGAAAGGAGCTGAGGAAAATATAAAGGAATATTGAGGCAGAGGGAGAGTGAGAGAAGCAGCAGAAGACAGAGAGAGGGAAAAAAGGTAAAAAGTTGAGACGTGATAGTACTAGCAGAAGGACAGAGAAGAGAAAGTTAGAGACATTGAGACCAAGAGTTTTGAGAGAGAACAGTCTAGTGAGGAGTGTAGACATGATGCATTGATTTCATTAACAGCGTGGCAGGCTGCATTTGAGATGATCAATACACAAGTAGAAGATATCTCCACTAGTGGATAGCACTAGGGGTATGAAAAGACAGAAAGGAAGATGAGGATAGCGAAAAGGAGACGATGAGGAAGAGAGAGATTTCACCAGGTGGGAAAAAGAGTGAGAGAGAGAGCCAGCAAAAGGAAAACAAGTGAAAAGTGAAAAAAAAAAAAACTGAATGGCATAGTGACTGTTGGATTTGATGGGTAGCTTTACCGTCTATCACACACACATACTGTCCACAGAAAAGTAGATGAAGACAGATAATACTCTTCAAGTCCCGGAAGGCATGATCCAGCCTCTACAAGTGAGCGGAGTGCAACAAAGCAGGGTGCAGAAACAGATAACTAGGGTTGTTGCATACAGATAACTGAGTAACTTTGTGAGCTCCTAAAATGTGAAATGGGGAACTGATGTATGTTAATTGCATCCGCCTACGTCAGTCCTGCTGATGAGCAGACTACACACCAACTGCCACTGTTCGCATTCAAAATATTTATCAAACAATTAGTCACAGTCCAGGCATCGAGCAGGAGGAGTATGACTGGGCTAAATTATATATCCTCGCTGTACTAGGGGGGCTGTTTGCCAGACTAAGACTGCAGTTTTATTATGCGAGGCTCCAAGAGGATATCCAACATTTGCTATATTTTTGGGCAATTTGATGTGCTTTTTTATTATATGCTGGACGGGCACACATTTATTTAGCCCTTTTCCCTTGAACAAACTTATTATTGTTTCATTCACTGTTTGCAGTGACTGCCCACTTAACATTAACTACATTAATTAAGCTTATTCAATGGAAGGTTGTAGAGAAGAGTCATTCTACTCTTTTAATTTCACAAATTTTTACACTGGGCAAAAGAGTGTGTATAAAATGCAAATCTCACAGGACACCATGCAAATTCCCCCCAAAAAACATCCATGTTTGTTCATCTTCTGATGAACAACTTTACGATTAAATATAAATCCTAAGGACTATGAGAAAAAAAAGGTAGGGAAGAACTTTACCTCAGCTTTGCGTATGTTTTCTTTGGTGTCCTCTATCTTCAGCTCCAGATCTGCTCTACTCTGTTCTGTGGGGGGCAAACCGTGGCTCTCACAGTCCTCTAGGGACTGACCACAATACACACACACACACACACACACACACACACACACACACACACACACACACACGCATATAAACACAGAAACCCAGGCAGTCACATGCGGTTAGAAATTGTGTGTCTGTTTGTAATGACAACCATGTGGATTGTTCAGTGTTGTGATTCATATTTGCATTCCCCTGTAATGAGTATCATTGTGATGCTAATTATTTGTGTGTGTGAACTTGTATGCATGTGCATAAGGGACAAAAACAGAGATGTACGTGTGTGTGTGTGTGTGTGTGTGAAGCTCACTCTCTTGTAGTGGATGATGTTCTTGTGTTCTCTTGCCACTCTGGTCGCCCATTTCCTGGCTTCCTTGTTCAGACTGTGCTCCTCCGTCGTCCCGGTCTCAGACTCCAGCTGACGACTCTAATGTAGACAAACGCACACACACATACATAGAGAGATGAGTAAACGTTCACAAATGTACCCAGCCACACACATACACACACACAAGTACAGCACATGCACGAGTTGTGTGATCTGCAGAAGCTGTTGATTAAGCTAAATAAAGAACGTGTGAGACAGAAAGATTGTTTCCCCTTACATAATTAATACAGTGTGTGGTGCACAGCTCTATTGTTATCATCTTGGAACAACTTCGGTGCCATTAAAGCCACAAGAGAAAGAGCATGTCTGTGTGTTTGTGTGTGTATGTGGTATCAAGTGAGAAATCAAGGGGTGCATGGCAATGTGCCTGCCTCAGAGTGAATAAGCAAGTGTGTGTTGATGCAAAAACAAATAAAGAACAAGTGTTTGTGAGAATCCACATGGCTTCCCAATAAAAAGTTGAATACCTCTTTGTGATAAATTGCACTGTCTTTCAATAATAAATAAATAAATAAATGAATACAGAAATAAATAAAGAAACAAAAAACAGACAGGGTGGCAGTTGAGCTCAACATACAAACCTTCGTCATGCTTCACACACATAAAAAGTAATGTAAAATGTAAAGGTAAAATAGGCCTGATGGCTGTCTGAAGTGTACCTACTACACTTTTTTTAGTCAATAAAAAGGTATCTTTCTATCTAATTTTACAGATCCGCCCTTTTACACATATAATTCCAAACCGCAGCTTACGTTGTTGGATTTTTTTCTCAAAAGTCTGGTTTCATATTATTATTATTATTATTATTATTATTTTCAGAAATGCACCAGATTTGATCTTTTTATTGTTGTCTCTTAAATAAATGAAGGCTACACAGTGAGGACAATAATGGCACCATCACAGTATTCTGTGGTACCAGGAGATATCAGCACAGGACCAAATCTTCCATTGTGTTCAGACTGTCTCATGAAAAAAAAATTGATGTTCCTAATATTTGCATACTGATGGCAAGAGTTCACAAATTCAGTGTCACCAATGTCCTCACAGACCTGGGAGGCTCCGTAATCTGATAATGAAAGTGTGTTACCTACTCTACAGAACACGTTATTTTAATTGCAAGTTTCCACAGCGTATCATATCTATTAATTATGTGCTGCTTCAGTAACAGCAAGGCATAAATCTGACTAAGTATAGGTGTGAAATGAAGAGTATTACACGGGAGATTTACAGCTTAATTACATTCAAGGCATGGCAGCATCGCAGAGAGTAAAGGCAGGGAGGCAGAAAACTTTGAATGGTGCTTCTAAATTGAAATGCTATGGAGACAGCTAAGGTGTGGCTTGCTAGTTTGCTCAAATCCATAAAAAAGAATATTTCTTTACATTAAACTGGTGCTGGCAACTACAACTCAATGTCAAGAAGAATGAGGAGAAAACATAAACCCTCTATATTATATATCTTGAACTGCTCAGTCTAAATAGACTGTAAATTACACAAATAAATGAACACAGAACAAGAAATTAAACTCTAAAGTAAATGCATGAATAACACATGAAAATGCACACAGAGTGCAGTTATACAGATTAGCAGCTTTTGTGATAGCTGAGGGAAGCAATGTATGTATTATGGGTATAAAGAATGATTCTTTCCAAATTAAGTCTGTTGAAGTTTTGTTTTGATGGCTCTCCTGAGTCTTACCAGACCAACTAGAGGAAAATGTGGAAGTTGGCACTAACATTCCTTCTTTTCTTTGCATGTGATTTTGAAGTGACTTTCTGTGGTGCTATTTCCTTACACAGAGATTCACCACAGGTTTCAGTAAATTAGCCTTTTCTTTGTTGAACGGTCCTAGAAAAATATGCAGCAACCCTAAATTCTTCTGTAATTTTACAGTACTGTTCCTGATAATTTGCCCAGCTGAGCCTATTGCACATCTGTCTGCCCCGCTATGAGGGTTCAAGTCAAGGGGTGTTGTCCTGTTTTGCTTGTTGTAAACTTGTGGGTCTGTAAAGTCCTTTGAGACTGTAAACGGTAGGTTTGGGTTTGGAGTGGTGAAGCCATAGTCCTGCACCATCACTGAATATTTTTATGTTTAACTGCTTCATTATGGCAAATTACTGAAATATAACAGAGGAGGGTTAGTAGTTATGGCCTAGGTTACTGAGCATGTATTACTAAAGGGTTAATATACCATCCGAATTGTTCACACTTTAAAGAAACGTCACAATGATAAACGATAAGAGTCTAAATGAGATCATGGTTACGATCACGGTTCAGTAATAACAACCACTGCAGTAATAACAGTTATTTAGACAACTGCACAGAGCAACCTTGTCATTCCGAAACCACAGAGGTGGGAATGAGCTATGTTGAAGTGTAGTTAACTGTGTCAGTGTTATTTACAGATTGGCTATGAAGTGTGAGTTTTACAGACGGAGGGTGAAGAAAAACAAGCATTATAAAGTGAACAGCAGCTTACAAAGGAGAAAGCAGTATCCACACTCTGAATTCTACTTAGCCTGCACCTGCGATTAAGTTCTAATTAGGATGTCTAGACACTATTTGGCATACGCTTTTGTTTACAACAAGGCATGATTACCCAGCATCACCTGGCCTCCATGCACTTCATTTACATTCAGGATGAAGGTAGATTTTGACTTGGAGAGCGTCAACAGCTTTGCTGCTCTACAACTCAACCATATCTGCTGTCTTTGGTTGAAAGACTTCTGTAACTCCCTTGCAATTTTGTTGACAACTTTACCTTACACCACCTTTCTTGACAGACCTCTTCCTCTAAGGCATCGTGGGATTCATGGATGGGATGTGTTTGCTTAATATTGCCGCATATTGCAAATTGAGCCTACAAAGAAGCCCTTGCTTTTATGTTTAAGGGTTGATGTTAAAACCTAAAGGCTAATGTTTCTGTTTTAGATTGTAGATTTTTTTTTCAATCAATTTCAATTTCAAACGCCTCTGTAGCTGTGCTGAGAATATCTCTAAGTGACATCACTTTATTTGCTTTTAGCTAAACAGAAGTGGAATTACAAAAATACAACTTCAATCAGCATAACAGCACTAAAACCACAATGCAAATCACCAGTGTCTGTTTCAGTGTTCCCACATTTTAGGCTGGATTTTTTTCTATACCTTCAGACAGCATCCTATGCATTTTACACATTATCTGTTAGTCGGTGCAATACACTTTTTAGGTAAGTACAGGGCAGGGTATGTTAACCATTACGCATGCCATATCCTATTTCATTTGACTGAATTTGTTATTTTATCATTACATTTTTAATAATGATAAGTTATTATTTCTTCTTGTTTGTTTTATTTGATGAGAGGACAATAATAGTAATTTTGTAATTAGTGTGTGTGTGGTTGTGTGTGTGTGTGTGTTTATTTGTTAAGAAAGGAAATGAAAATTATTTGCAATATTATGGTCTCAGATAAGATAAAGGATTTGTTACAGTTATTTGCAACACAAGTAACCACCAAGCTGGAAACTGCAGCACTGTGCTTGGCCAAATACCTAAGGCAGCACAATATTTGCAAGCTGCTAGAGACAAGCAGCATCTCCAGTGTCTGATACCATGTTACCATGTTGAGTCAAGCTTGAGTATTCAGTGTACAGGTTATATATATAGTTAACGGAACAACTCACTGTTGGAAAGTTGGTCTTTTCCTTAAACTGGGCCATTTATTCAGTAGGCAGGTGCAGATATTTTTGAAATCAGTGCCACGTGACCAGAAAAAAACGTTAAAAGTTAGAAAACCTACAACAACCAGAATGCACTGCGCAAATAGCACCATCACGTAACAAACTGGGGCAGTGTGTGTGCTAAGCTAGTCTTGAACTGGCTTCATAAGAAACGTGAATTATATGTTTTCACACTGTGACACTGTCATGTTAGCAACAAAATGTCACTACTGCACTTCAGATGGCATCATTTTCCCACTGAAAAAACCCTCCAGTAGAATCTGTAGTTCGCTGGAGCTGGCAGAAGTCCACTGGCTGACAAGAAACACATCATCTGGTGGATTTCTGCCAGCAAATGAACAGGGAGCTCTGGGTGCAGGCAACATGGAGGGAAAGTATACATTGTTCATTTGCATCTACTACCCATATTGTAATGATACAAAGTTGGTTGTCAATCAGCAAAGTATTCCTTTTAACTCAACAAAAATGAACAACTCATTCAACACTGCCCTACCTCTTCAAGTAGGGGGTTTGAAAGTGAGATGTCTTTCTTTATGAAGGTATAACACAACATATTTATTTAGCCTCCACAGAATTAAGTATATGGGAATGGCTGGCAGTGCTTCTGTGACTCACTGTAGCCTGTACTTTGATAATTTACAGAGGCCGTTTGTCTCATTGCATATTCATATGGATTGAGAAAGCTCAGCTTGTTCACTGTATGCTTGTGATTGAGTGTGTGTGTGGGAAGGGGAAAGGCGACTAGCCAGACAATGTAAGTGCTTTTTACCATGTTCAGTGGGCTTTCATGGGAAACTCAGAGGAGGTTCAATTTACTACTAATCAAACTCATGAATGATTTGTTCAAAATGATTTGTTAGTTGTTCCCAGCACTGGTCTTTGTTGTCGGTCCAGATCCTTTTCCCAACAAGACAAGGCAGTCCTTCAGTTTGCTGCCACATAACGTCATGTAAGTTTGACATATTTTGCTGCTGTAGCATCCAAGCTGTGGAACACCCTCTAAATGTCAGATAAACAAACTGTACAAAAAATTTTAAACAGTCACAATGTATAGACAATGTGTCTAAAAATTGCTGCACTTTCTTCCTGTCTGATTAGACGGTTATTGAATCTACAATCTATCACTATTCCAAGCATTCAAAATGCCAGTGAAAATGAATTTGCACCAGAAAACAAATCACTTGAAGTGCACATTGATGTGCTAACAGTTACAAATCAGAAAATTATTTCTCGATTACTTAATCAGTGAAGTCTTAGCTTTCTTCTTTTCCCAGCATTGTGAGGGTAGGTAGGACTCATAAATCAACTCTTAAAATAACCAAGATCATAGAAACAGGGGGCATTTTCACTTTAAGGACCATTAAATATTGCCATTAAAATTGCCAGTTATTTTCCAGAGCTGTTATTTCCTAATAATTCCTTAGAAAGGAGTGGATATGTAACTGTTTATGTCTTCGGAAGATTCCTGGAATACACCATGACATTATGTACTAATTATAGGAAAAATGGAGCATTTGGTGGAGTTAAGTTTCTGGTTAATTATTTAGAACTTTCCCAGAAACAACCATGGAATTATGAAGTAGATACATAGAAATTGGAAGAAGTCAGTCTGTCAGAATTGAGGAAATATTCCTGGAGACCTGCAAAATTATGAAACACTAATTAGAAAAGAGGTTGATATGGGAACCTTTGTATTGTTATTCACTTCTGAAGGAATTAAAGGAAGAATTACTTTTCAGTGTTGTTCAATTATGTACTTATGTGTATTTTATAACCTTATAGGAAGTCTTAAAATATTTTTGACTGTTAAGCTGACATGTTGATCGTTGGTCAAAATATCCCGCAGGCTATGCTGCAGTGGAGTGTTGGGTCGTTTGCTACAGAGCGCAGCTACACACATGGTCCATCATCCTCACCCACACAGTTTAACTGACACTGTTGTGTGTTACTGCGTTTTAAGTTTGTCCCTGCTAGTTTATGGCCATGCCCCTTCTGTGCTATATGATCCCATCTAACTGTCAGAACAAACTGTCTCTACTAAAGATGATGGCATATTTACGTCTACGCCCATCTCCTCCTTTCTCACCATGCGTTGAAACTTTTTTAAGTATAGTTAAACTGGCAATGCATTCTCATGTGGTTTTTGAAGTTGGTCAGGGAAAACATGGTGTATGCAGCTAATGCGCCAAGAGTACAGGCACATAACATTGTAGTATTATATAAATAATAATAACATTGCTGCAGTTAAACTAAGAATCTCCACAGGTGGAAACTGAAAAATATGATAAGCTGAAGTCGAACTGGCCATTGGAAAAAAAACCCAAAACAATTATAACGGGGGGAAAAGAGGTGCTAATTGGTGAAACAATGAAAAAGACAAAATATGAATGGCAGCATTGGTTCACAACACAGAACCATTTGATGAAAGTATGTGACAGTGGAGTGGGGCAAACACCACCCTTGTTCCAACATTAGCAAGTGTTTTGGGAGGTGAACTCCCAAAACACCCCTATGTCAATATTCATTGCAAAAACATTCAGATTTCATAAAAATAATCAAAAACAAGGTGATTCTGTTGCATAATGCTGCACTACAACATTTTTGTGGAGACTGTGAATGTGGACTTGCACTGAGCAGCACCATATGTGACAGATTGGAGTGTGGGCTGCACAGTGAAATTATTCAAAAGCACTCACTGAACAGACTGTAGCCAATTAAAGTGTAGAAAAGGCTATAAAGATCGCTAAGTCAGTGGAGACAGTAGCTAGGAAAGCCCCCTGGGCAAATGAAGGTGTCCCGCACCAGTGTTAGTGTAAAGACTTAGACTACAGAAGCTGAACAATATTTTACAAACAAAAAGACTCCATTAAAAAGCAAAGCACAAAGTAAAACAGTGACCAAAACAGAAACAAAGAGAAACATAAATAAACTAAACATTAACAGGAAGAACAAAATGAGTACAAGTCTAATGATAAAGACTCCATATCCTGCATGTGTCCCTTTCAGATAATGGTGATGGATACTGGATGACACCACTATCACAGGACTAAGCTGTGTGGATGCAAGATGATACATGGCACACATGTGTCTCTGGTGTCAGAAACTGTTTACAGGCGACCAAGCCACCACGACCGCCTACACTGGCAGCTTGTGGCAGTGCAGGGAGGCGGCGATGTGTCATTGGAGGGTAACAAGCAGTCAAGGACTCCCTCACTGTAAAAAATGCAAGGAAACCATCCAGCTTTGCCAGGGTGCAGATGGCTGGACAAGAAGTGTTTCTAGTCTGTGATGAAGATTCAGGCTCAACACAGGAGATCTTGAAAAAGAATTCAAAAGCATTCAGTGAAGAACTTGGCAATGTGACAAATATTGTTACGCTGCCTGTCAAACCAGCGAGCAAGCTGAAATGCCTTTCAAGCGAGACCTGTATGCCATCAAATCTAAAATATAAGCAGGCCTAGAGAGGCTGCTGCAAAGTGGAGTGTTAGAACCAGTGAGCACAATCGAATGGACCACTGCAACTGTCCCAGTTAAGAAGAAGGAATTTCAGTGATCTGTGGGGATTTTAACGTCACAGTTAAAAGATACCATATATGTTTTTTCCTACTGCCACTGTTGCCCATGACGTCTGAACCTACCAAAAAGTTTTTGCCACAGGCTGGTACTGCCTGTGCTACTGCAGAAATGCTTTCCTTACCAGGACATCATTAAGTTCCCACTGTTTCCAAAAAATTCCTTACAAAGCAGGTTCGAGAAATACTGCAGCCATTACTATGTTTAATTTGAGTTCATGTATTGCTTTTTTTCTGCATTTCTGCTTTATTTGATAGTGACAGTAGAGAGAGAAAGGAAAGGCAGGGGAGAGAGAGAGGGTGACATGTAGTGAGCTACATGGGCACCATTATGTACTGGTTGATTATTGTAGCTGTGTTTTTCCCTGTTCCGTACAGGGAAAATTTATTTGAAATAAGTCGCAAAATAATAAAAATGTCACTTTAAATTACATGTGTGCACTGTCCAGCAAAAGCCTTGCATGTCCAATTTTGGTGGATTTCATGTTTCAGCTCAATTAGAGGATTTAGCTACAGTAGCTCTGTGCAAGCAGAAAGTTCTACAACCCTTGGGTTCATGAAAGCTTTTGAAAATGAATCAGATGAACTGACAAAGCTAAAAATCAAGCTAAAAGAGGACAGAAATTAACTGGTAAATGTACAGTACTATATCTCTTTAAATTGCACAAAGTATATAGAAATTTGTCAGAAAATAAACAGTGCTATGTTTCAGTGAGGCTGTGTGTATAAGGATGGCAGTTCATCAATATGCAGCTGTGCTCCATCTCTGTAGCCAGCAACTCAAGTTTCAGGGGAACAGCCTTTTGGTCAGCCAAGTTTGCCAAGTCTTTAGTGGGACACTGCTGCCAAAGCTGCCAACACTGAGCCAGGACATTTGCGAGTGTATGTTATACTTCACAGGGTGTTTTGTCCAATGGTCAATCTTTTAGATCAACAGGCAACAATGATTTATGTCTTCCTGTAAATTTAGAAATTATAGGTAAGTTACAGATGAAACAAATACCAAAAATAACTTTGTCCTCTAATTTCCATGTGGTTGAACTGTTTACTGGCTAGTCAATTGATCTCTAACTTTATTCTTCCAATAAATAGTTAACATTTTTACAGGTCCTTTCAGGAAATCTCAAACTGCCCTCTTTCATTTTCTATGGAACTGCTTCATGACTTCACGTTTCTTTTAACTTCCTTAAGAAATGACTAGGCAAGGTGTAAAACATTATTCCAATGTATTAACCAGTGGATTAAACTATGGAAAAATATATAAGCTTACAGTACCACTGTGCAGGTGATGAAAATCTTGATGAAAATCTCTCTAATAAATAGCGTACTTAAAGTTGCACCACTTTTTAAGGAAGTAACACAACGGGTATGTCCAACAGTTAAAAGTACCCTCTCTAACCTTAAACCTAACTTTTATTTTATTATTAAAACTAAAGGTTTTGTCAAGGTTTTGCTTGGTGATACCTGAACAATGAATGAAACATTTCCTCTATGTGGAAGTTACCTGACGGATCTGACAAAATACACAAAGACGTCGATAGACAGACAGATAGATAGATAGATAGATAGATAGATAGATAGATAGATAGATAGAAAGATAGACAGATGGACAAGGTTTTTTGCAGGACATCCACAATACAAGAATGGAGTTAGCCCCTGGTTTTGTGCCAGGGTTGAAGGTTGGATGCTAACAACGGTTAAGACTACCTGTGCCAGGGTCATTCTCATGGCACTGACGGGCGACGGCTCAATGTCCACCAACTGCTGCACCGAGCTCAGAGTCTGGCACACACACATACACACAGACGAGCGCCCGGGCACCCGCACACACCCAAGAGCAGCAGTGCAAGCACACAGACACACAAACACAAGGAGGGTTAATGGAAAGAAGTTCAGGGAAAAAGTGTTAGCAAATATTAGGGACACACAGGGAAGGAATAACACATCCTTGTATAGAGAAATGTTAGAATAATAGATTATAGAGCGGGAAAAACAAACCGGTAGAACACAAATAAAGACAGAATGATAGAGAGAGAAAGAAAGAAAGTATGCTGGAAAATTAAAACAGCACATTTGCACGTACACAGGAGAAACAGACTACATGTACATAAACATCTATAGAGAGGAATTAGGGCCTGTGTCCACTGGGACAGATTTCCTCTTATGCTAGCATCGCTTGACAGCTCCCTGGAGGGGAAACAGCATGACTCCCACTGTTGCTATATGATCACAGAGACCCTGACTGATCGTCTACAAGCTGAAATATTTTTAACGTTCAGCCACCAGCTGATTTGGAGACATTTTGGGCTCAGCTTGCATAAATGATAAAACAAAGCTAGCAATACAAACAGAGGTTCCCAGTGGACACAACCTTTGGTGTTATAATGATTAATAGAACACACACAGAAGATTCATGCTGTGATCGTGCTGTCAGCAGAAACTACTTTAATTGGATAAATCAATCCTGAATTGTGAACATTAAAAATAACATTCTCCGTAAGCCTCAAACATGGGAGCCGTAGTTATATAGAAAGTGAGAGGGATTAGAGCCTTAGAAGTCTTGTTTCTAGCCTTGGGAGCAAGTTGCTAAGCTTTGCAAATTTTAATTGAAAGCACTAAAATAATAAGGAGATCTTAAAGCTATTAATTAGAGCTGTTAATTCTACTGATGTCTCAAACTTACTGAGTTCTTCCGCAAAATTTGGTTCTGAGCATGAAATACTGTACGGTGTTGGAGCAGAGAGCTGAAGTAGATGGGGTAAAGCCTACCTGCGACAGTTTGACTCAAGAAGAGTACTGCTGTTTGTGTTTCTGTTTGTATGTGTGTGTGTGTGTGTGAGAGAGAGAGAGTCAGAGTGAGAGAGTGAGTGTGTGTGTATAAATGTTAATATACAGATACAACAATTTAGAAACAAAGTGCTCTAGCGCAGCTGTGCTGGTGTGTGTATCTGAGTGTGTGCAGGTATGCTTGTCTCACCGTGTCACATTCACTGGGCTGGAACTGGAAGTCATGTGCTTTGTGAAAAACCGGGTTCTCCTGCATGAACAACTGCTGGTTGAACTCCTGTATTACCTGAGACACACACACACACACACACACACACACACACACACACAGACAAATGGATACACTTAAGTAGATTACAAAAATCCAAGGCTTTCCAACATCTTAATAGCCTAGGCTAATAGTTGTTTTTACTTACTGGATTTGTGTCACATTGTTTAAAAACACTGTGTCTCTACTTTCGTGCTTGGGCTTCTTAGAAACATCTTGTTAGCATTCTGTCATTCCTTACTTTGAAATGGTTTTGGTTAAAACACTGAATGTAAACAATGTCTCCAAAAGCCATTCCTAGACAAACTGCAAGAAAAATGATGACGCTTTTCCCCCTGTTGAGGTGATGAAAACTAGCCACCCCAAACTCTAAAGCGCCACAGGATCCCATTCATGTCTTCAAAGAGACACATGAACCTTTTGGAAAAATAAGCTCTTTGATTAGCTTATTGTGCTGATAAGACTGAAGTGAGAGTTGGCAAATATGTTAAAAATGCATATTCTGTGAAATATCTGTCATATGACCAGCATATACTCATAAAAACATGAATAAAAACTAATTCATAAACACAAAATTCTGTCGGTCTTGCTATGTCTGTCTCACCCTGGTGGATTTGTCCAACAGGAACTGGAAGGTGGTGTGTGAGGCCTGTGAGGCCTCCAGCTCGGTGCGACACAACGCTACTAGGTAGTCTTTCACATGCTCATATATCCCGCCATCCAAGGCCTAGAGAACAGAGGGAGAATAAAATCAGGCATGAACAGAAAAACGTAATTCACTGCATTTCCTTAAAAAAATACCCGGAACATTCAAAATACCTAGTAGAAATGTTTTGCATCATTCCATTTATAGCTTAATATGTTTACATATTGCCTGTCCTGGTGTAAATAAGCCAATACGTAATACCATATGTACTTTTGGTTGTGGGAACCTGTTTTTGGATGTGTATGTTATTTTTTTTTTTAGATGGGGCTAAATAAGCCTACATGCGTATTTTTATCAATCTAAAAATACAGAGAGAAGTACTTTTTGTTATATATTTAATGGGATGTCAGTGCTTATTTGTATATACAGTATATGAATTGTGTCTTCTTAGTATTAAATCAATCGTTTATAATAATAATATTAACGATAATTGGGGAACAGACATCAAGAAACAGACAAACATGACAAGAGGTGGAAGAGCACATAAGTACAGACAGCTACTTACTGCTGACTTTAAAGGACTTAAAAGCCTTAGGACCAAACTCTACATCGAATAATACTGCAATAGCGATCATACAATTTTATGAATTAAACTGAACTGAGAGAGAGAGAGGGGGCGCTCGAGAAAGAGAGAGAACAGGGGCAACACAAAGAATGAAAGGGAGGAGTGAGATGGCAGAAGGTCAAAGGAAGGACAGAAACCGAGCAGGTGTTTTAATTTGCTAGTTCTTATCATTAGGGCTTCTAATCTACAGAGATAAAGACATTTTAATGAAGTGTGGAGTCCAAATGAACAGTCTTTCTATGGAGAGTTGGGGCTGTGCTGCCAAACTGCAGACCGCTTTGCCAACAGATCAGACAGAGAAGAGGAGGAGGAGAGAGAGAGAGAGGGAAAGTGAGAGAGGGAGAGAGAGAGAGAGAGAGAGAGAGAGAGAAGGGAGGGGGGCAGACGAGCACTTTGAAAGCAAATAAAAGGTACTGGTGGGTGCGAGCAAGAGGCAGGGGGGTGGATAGAGAGAAAAATAAGGGGAAGCAAGATGTGTGTGTATGCATGAGTGCGCGTGTGTGTGTGTGTGTGCGTGTGTGTGTGTGTGTGTAGTGTTCTTTGGATAGCGTTCTCACAGCTGCAGGGGAAGGTGAAGGGGTTCAGATTCCAACTCAACAAAACACACACAGACCACAGACACTCTCTCAAATACTCAGACGCACACACACACACACACACACACACACACACATACACACACACACTCTCCTCTGGCCAAAGAACTTTATAAAGCTAACACTCTCGGGAACCTACATGCTCTCTCTGCTGGCCAAATGATGTTTGAGGCCAAGTCCAAAAACCTCACACAAATACCTACACACTCACAAACACACACAGTCACACAGGCACACACACACACACACACACACACACACACACACACACACACAGATACAAAAACATGTATTTCAATATGCTCACACACCCCAATCCCAAACTCTCTTGGAAAAACAAGGTTTAAAGTACAATGATTGCACAACTGCACTCACACATATGCACACACACACACACACACACACACACACACACACACACACATTCTCACACAAACACACACAAACACATATACTCTTATAAAACAATGGCATATTGACAAGGAAATTATGTCATTAAGGGTGGGTCGCTGGCTGACTGGCCTCTAAATGTTCCCTCATCACTCTGTTCCTTTCCTCTTCCCCCTTTATTTTCCTCTCTTCCTCCCCTCCCTCCCTCTACCCGTCCATTTTCGGTAGTGTTTAAATGGAGTGAGTCAGTATCCAGAAAAAGCCCCTTGTCCCTGTATTACCCTCCGTGTGTGTGTGTGTATGTGTGCGCGTGTGTGTGCGTATGTGTGTAGAATAACTGTATGACATAAATACTGTAGACCAGAGCAGACATGGCTGCAGAGGTAAGAAAGTGCATGTGTGTCAGTGAGTGTGTGTGTGTGCGCCCTTCTGAGGATTTTATGTATGCACAGAAATAACGGTACCACTTTCTAACAACAGAGGGAGATGTGGAGCAATAAAATTCTTCCACTGCCTTTTCCCTCTAACTGTGGCTTTAAAAAGGGCAACAGCACTCAATACACAGTAAATTCCTGCAACCTAAGTCAGTCCGATCAATATTTATGATTATGAACAACTCTCCTCTCTCCTCTTATAGATCTAATTGAGCTTCATATTTTAACTATACAATCAGTTTTGAACAAGAAATACCCTTAATGAGTATTGCAGCTTTAAAATTTAAAACATGAAAATGGTTGAGAAAAGAAAGTCCTGACATAGATATATTGGGACAAATACAAGTATGGAGAAAAAAAAAAAACAAAATCAGGTAATTTTGAGGGGTTTGAAATAAAATGGGCTAAATGGCTTTGCTTTATGTGATCATATATTCTGATGGAATAAAAAATTATTCTCATACACTGTATAAAATATTGTAGCAAAACAAAACAGATTTTCTGTTAACTATGAGACATTGTACATAAAATACATACATAAAAAATGTTTATCTATGTAAGTAAAGCAAACTGTCACTGATTTTCAGTAAGTGATAATAACAAAAGCACTAAAGAAAATGTATCCTAACACCCAGATTATCTTTTTACATATTTTTCAATTCATTGTTTTCCATTTTGACATTAGAGTCTGGGGCACAGAAAAGGTCTTGATTCTGACCAAAGAAAGGTAATAGATTTTCACTTCTGCAGGATGAACCCTCAGCAACATATCTCAACAGTAAAATTTAGTATTATGAACTCCAGTTCATAGTCCTTCAAAATGCCACAGCGTGGCCATAGCCAATGATCTATGCCCATGTCAGCGCACCACACTGACAGGATATGCATGCTATTTCATGGGATTACTATAAATATAGCTGAATGTGAACACACTGCAAGAGAAGCAGTGATGACTTCAGAAGTCTGAGCTGGAAAGAGGCTTCAAAAAGTCTGCATTACATCTGTCTTATGGTCCTTGTGGTTTTACAGGGCTTATATTTTGACTCTGCACTCACCTTTTATGTGATATGGACTGCATTTTTGCTAATGTGTGCTGTTGTTGTTTGCCTGCTTCTGTGCATGATGCTGCTTTCTTCAGTGGTTCTTTTGATATATCCCAGAGGAAGCAGATTTTGGTTATTCTTTTGGATTGCTGTTACCACTGCAGTTCAGGTTATGACCTGTACGCACTACAAATAAAACTGGGTAGGAAGGAGAGACAGAGCGAGCAGATTGGTCCCCTCTAGCACTGTCCCTCGTTCGCTCTGTGTTTGTGTGGGTATGCATTTGTGTATGTGCATATTGGCCTGCAGTTCTGTCCTTCTGTCACAAGGACCCTCTATCTATTATTCAGGATGGCCTTGTAGTATAGATGCTCATAATAAGCCTGAGGCAGAGACTGACAGAAATGGAGAAAGAAAGAAACAGAGGGAAAGGGAAGGACAGTGACAGTTATAAAGATAGAGAGAACGAGAGAGAAATACAGCAGAAAAGGGAATAAGACATGGAAAGAGAGCAAAGGAGATTGAAAGAGAGACAGAGGCAGGATAATTAATATGGTATCTGCAGAGTCTTAGAAAAGCTAATAAGCTTTTCCATAAAATTTTCTAATTGAATATACATGATCTAGTACATTATGTTAGCATTTACTTCTATTGTTCAGACAGACAAGGCAACTGAAGGAAGCAAAATTACTGGTGCAAAATCATCTTTCTATGTATGATCTAACTCTGTGTGTAAGTGTGTGGGTGTGTTTCTAAGTGCCTCATCAGAGTCATTGGCTGAGTTTGTCAGAATAAACAACACACCAGACATGATGGTGATGATGACGATGTGTTTGCGAGAGAAAGGCAGAGATGTTTGTATGTAAAATGATGATTTCATCACCACAACATGACCAAGTTGTTCACCACATTAGCTGAGATTTTTCTGTCAGTCTAGAGGGCAGAATGTCATTGTGTTTGTGTGTGTGTATGAATCTGCAGCGTGAGTGTCAGTCTAGAGGGCAGACTGTAATTGTGTTTGTTTGGTGGGATACAGAGAGCAAGAGAGAGGGAGAGAGAGAGAGAGAGAGAGAGAAAGAGAGAGAGAGGGAGAGAGGGAGAGAGAGAGCGTGAGAAGCAGAAGCAGGGAGAGTGATTGAGAGACAGATGAAGAAGATGGTAAGCTGGATGAGAAGAAAAAGAGACAGAGAAAGAAGGGATACAAATCTACAGTTTACTGTATTGCAAGTGTATGCATGTGTGTGTGTGTGTGTGTGTGTGTGTGTGTGTTCACCCAGCTGTAGCAGCACCTGTGCTGTCAGTGCCATTTACATCATAAAAAACAGTGACAAAACGCTGTCAAAAAGCACTGATGGTGAGTTTGCACCAGCAACAACTGCAGATAACAGCTATTAGCAGACAAGTGAAAAGTAGCACGCTGGTAGTTACAAGCTTGCCATGTGGGAGCACATGGGTGGATAATGAAGTACACGAATAAATTAGCTGCAGGGATGTTCTTATATACACTCATTGTCCTTTCATTTGTTGTTATGGTGAAAGCAACACAAAGCTGTGAAAGCTCGCTCTCAAGCAAAAGGAAACCTTAATTTGATGTAGTCAAATTAATGGGCCAACAATATGAAATTACAATGATGAAGTGGTGGGAAAAAGAAAAAAAATAGATTACCAAAAGCCACCAGATTCTGTACACGGTAGCAAACGGGGGAAAAAAATCCATGTCAGGTATGTAATTAATGTCTTAATTCATTAAAAACAAAAATTTGTTACCACTACAAACAATTTGTGAAGCGATGTGAAAAAACAATAACAGTGAACAAACCAATACTAATAACGGCCAACAAAACTTCAGCAGCATACGTTAAGATTAAGATATAAAATCTAAAATGCGTACATCTCCACCCACTTAAAATGAACTCAGCGGCCCATGAACACTAATGACCAAAGGTAAGATGACTTGCAAAAGAGAAAATTGCTGATAAGATTGCAGTGATGTTGATAGGTTTTCAATGTCAGGAGTGACCAGGACCCACGGGTGGTCATTAAAGCGGGTCCCAGAGAAACTGAGCGGGTCCCCAATAAAATTTGTGTTTTTGGCAAATCCTTGTGTTAAGCACGTGTTTATATGGTTAAAACTATGGTTGTAGTCATGTATGTGTAGAAAAGGTATCTGAAAATTAATAACAATAGCAAATTTTCAGCCTTGATTGTTGTAATGAAATCTGTGCAGCAAGCTTGTTGCTGCAAAAGTAGCATGACGAAATGACTGAACACGGGATCGGTGAGTGGTGTTTTTTTTTTTTTTTTGACAGCAACACAGAATTGTTATTCACAATGTAGCATTATCAGGAAAAAATAGGTTGCATCATCTGGATACATGGATAGTGAATTTAAGGCGTCCTTTTGGATTTTAATGCATCAGAAATGCAGGACGCATTCCTAACAACATCACTGTGAACGTATGAAAACTCTACATCCTGCTACCATACTAATGAAAAAAATTTGACCTTATGCACCTTGCTACAATAAGTACAAGTTAAAATACATGCATAGGACAAACTAATGTGTCAAAAACTGGTGAACTTGGCATAAACCTGCCGACACCAAAAACACAACCAGTAAAAATTCACACAAAAACCTGATAAGGAAAAATGTTCCAAACAATAGCACAGACAAAATAAAAAAAGTTGTAAAAGAAACAGTTACTCTCAATTCAGCAGACCTAGAAAATGTCTGATCCATTATTTGCTTGCAACAAAACTTGAAAGCATACAGAAGATGATGTAACATCACTGACACAGCCACCTCATTTGCATGCATCCTTTGACGACCTTTCACTTTCACTCAGAAGTTGTTCTATCTACCCCATGTTTTTTTTAAAAAGGACAAACCAGCCCAAACCAAACTCACATTATCTTCTGCCTGGGGCCTCTGTACCATTCAGTTAATACTGTGTTAATGCTAATTTTATGTCAGCCAGTCATTTGGTAAGACTCTTTTTTCCCCCCCGAAAAAACATGTTTTTTAAAATTTGTAAAGCTCATCTTGGATGTCAATGCAGTGACTCCCTTCCAAATCTTGCATCCTGGGAGGAAAAACTATTTCTCATGTGTTTTTTTTCCCCTAAATTACTCAGCTCATAGTGAAAGGAGGCTTGACTTTATGGATTCATACAGTGCACAGAGTTTTAATCCTACAGCGAGCTTTAATTCAATGTAGGGCACTTCGGGACACGAAAATATTCCCCCCATCCTGGAAAATTGCTCTGGTTATTTTCAGAATGTTTATTAAGTATACGTTTGTTGCCAGTGGTGTAGTGTATGAAAATGTCTTCTTGGCATTACAAACGAATGTCTCTGTGGCCCTTTTTCTAATTTTTAACTGAAAGTATTAAACACCTAAGAGTGGGCTGTGAATCCAAGATTTTAGATGGATTTCTCTTACAACTCACATCCTATATATTTTGTAATCTATCTTCATTTATCAAAACCATCTATCCAGTCTTCTCTACATACCTGTATGCAGTGCAGTAGATCTGTATGGTAGTAGCGGTCGTGATGAGCATTAGCGGCAGCTAGCGTGAGCAGGTAGTCATTCCTGGCCTGGGTCGCCTTGGAGTTACAGTCACTCCTTTTAGCTTTCAACTGGAGGGAGAGAAAGAAAGATGCAAGTTAAAATATAATAATACTGCATTACCAGGTTGGGAATTTTCAGGGAAATGAGCTTTTTGTCTTTCTTACTGTGACTCAGACAAGAGGACAAGACACCACCAGTGCATCTAGTACAAATGTAAAGATGGGCTATGTGCTAATAAGGTTACCACAATACTAGGATGTCTATGGAAGCTGCTAGCCTTGCTCTTGTAGAATGAGGAAAATAATCTCTAAGGGCCAGATTTACATATATGAAATCTGCAGTACACTTTGCTTTGCACTTTTCAGGAAATTTGTGGTC